>NW_024062712.1:600000-794529 GCF_006381635.1 Hibiscus syriacus
TCTTTATTTTGGTGGGTGGGTGCCATGTCGTTTTATTGCATGTGAGACTGCGCCTCCTCCTCGGTTTCCAGGAACTTGCTGAAAGGCCAAATATTTGGAATAAATCCAACGGTAGCCTATGGTTTCTCCAACCATATCAATGGTCCTGTTTTGATGGGTAGAGCCTCCTCCTCGGTTTCCAGAAATTTATAAGTAATCATGATCATAATCTGGTATGTGTATGTATACCTGTGATTAGTATGCGCAGTGGCAAACATTGGACATGCGTCATTTTAGATGATTCGACCCAAGTTTGAATCGTCAAATACTCCTATATTCCCCACAATGTGGTGGTTGGCAAACACAAAATAACAAACGGTCCGTCTAACAACGCATAACTATTTATATTCAATTTATTATTTGATTCATTTAAAACTGATTTCATTAAAATTTAATATAAATAATTATTTTAATCTAATTTGAATATTAAGTATTATTTTAAAAGTATCTGTTACGCCAATTAATTATTAGTTCACCTACCATCTTTACATTCTCTCCCTATATATATCATATTTCCATACATAATAAAATTTCAATTTTTTCCCGCTCAACCTTTAATAGAAAATGTGAAAAATATGATAAGATGAGTCTATCATGTTTGACGAGCACCGTTTAGCACCATTAACGATAAACATGGCTGGACGTCATTAATTTAATTTATAAAAATTTAAAATTCTAAAAGACTCAACTTATAATTATAAATTAATTAAAAATGTAAAGGTAAATTATTTAAAATCTTAATTACATTATTTTTCAGTTTTTTAACAATAAAAAAGTTTATAATTTATCTTTAAAAATTTATTTAAAAACTTGTTAAAATTTATTAATAAATTATGGAATATAATTTAATTAATATTTTATTTTAAATAGTTTATTTTTAATTAATTTATAATTATACATTGACTCTTTTAAAATTTTAAATTTTTATAAATTAAATTAATAGTGATAATCGTTAATGATGCTCAGCGATGCTTGTCGAACGTGATAGAATTTTTCATATATAATATCATATGGTTTAGAATATTATTGCAAAAGTAATTATTTTTTGGAGAAACTATGAGGGATTGTACTCATATCCGAGATTCAATGAACATCGGACGACTATTATATGTTGTGTTGACAGAGTATAGATTCAATGATCAAATATGAAACCTCGCAAAATATATAGAGAGAGATTGATTAACTTCTATCTTTGCAATTTGCATGCATAATAGTATTATACCAAGTCTTTGACTAGCTCTAGAAGGTCATAATTACCGTACATATTCGTGCAGGAATATTCATTATTATGCATTTCTTTATTTATATTTCAATAAAAGGACAACACGTGTTCAATATAATATCAAATCAAACTTTTTTTGTTCATTTAATCATACTTTATTAAAAAATTGTAACAATTTATCTAATACTAATAATATATATTCATATAAATTGTTTTATTCTTTTTTTTTAAAAACAGTTTTTTCCCTCTTGATTATAATCTTTCAATCACCAGCTAATAATATAAATGGTATAATCATTGACATCTCTCAAGAAAATATAGAGCACAGTAGTTATAGATATAGATTTAAATAATGGTTGGATATCGAATAATGATCGTATAATATAAGCAACGACAAAAAAATATTATTATGAAAATAATGATGTGTAGTAGAATCATACTAATAAAGGTGAATCGAAGCTACAATTTAATGAGTAACAACTAATTACAACAATAGTAATGACTCGATATCAAATTAATTCACGTATTGAATTAGTTCATTGAGGTTTAAATTTTATGTTTTATAATAAGTTATGTGAATTTTAAAATAATTCATGATGACGATATTTATTATTACTTTAATAATATCCGTTATGTCCATAATTAAGGTAATCCAACAATGCCGCGAAAAATATGGTCGCAATCATAGGGTGAGTAGCTGAGCTGTCCACCTCAGAGCAACATCAGGGTGAAGAAGCAGCTAGGAAGGTATGGGCAGCCACTGGCCCGCTTGGTAACTTCTGTTGCAAATTTCATAATATAATATCGTTTGATTCTACTTGAATTCCAAATTACAGCTTCCATTGTTGAATGGCAACTGATATTAATTAATGGCCCTCGCATGCTTTACTAAACAAGTAAAAAAAGACTGCAAATCATTTTAAAATGGAGAAATCATAGCCATGATATCTGCTGGTTTATAATGATGATGTTAGTTCCCAGGCCACGAATGAACTTGTTCAAAAAGGCAGTGACTTAGTTATTAATTAGTTGATCATATTCAATGTAGTTGATGAGTAGACGACTGAACTTGACATGGTTAAATGGAGCTTAGCTTGTTTTTGTCTAACCACTTGTTTGAAATCACATTTTTGACTTCAGTGTCTGCTAACAATAAATTTTTTCTGATATAAACATCAAGGTCAAAGGTTCTCTACCTGATCACCTTTGAAATTTTGGAAATGAGTGAGATTCACTATAACAATACCTAAAATGTTCATGATTATTCCTGATGTGTATATATAATATGATTGAGAATAAAGGATCATATGTATATATTGTTTGGTTAAATAAAAATCACTTATAAAAAAAAATGGAAGGCTTAAGAATGAGAGTATTCCTGGAACTTTCAAGTTATCTTAAAGATTCATTAAACTGGTAATAGATCAAGTTAAACATGTTGTGAAAATGTGAAATGCTTGCTCATTTTTAATGTCAATGAAGAGTAGGTATGGAAAAGATGGCAACACTGTTCATTGTCATGAGTTTAGGGAAACCAGTGAACTTTCTTTTGAATGTTGTTTTGTTGGTCTTGAATTTCATGAAACGACTATCAATGGATCTAATACCAGTGATTAATTTAAAAAAAAAAAAAGGGTTAGAGTACGAGAATATATAAAGTTATATATTTGAAACAACATCACCGATAAATCCCCGTACGAATCTAAGTGGTTGTTGCATAAAAAAAACGACCTCAATAATCAAAGGGATAATTATAATTTATTGAAGTTCTAAGTTCAAACACGATATTTATTGAGGTATATAAATATTTATTATCAAACGATTGAAGGTCTAAGAAATTAAAGCTTAAATAAATAGGGAAATCAACAAATATGTTAATTTCCCAATATCATTCTCCGAAAATATAACAGTAATCAAATTCAAAATAAAATACAGTAATTACATTTATTTTTCATATATTTTAGAAATTGAATTAAACTAGTAACCAACCCTTATTTAATTTTCTTATATTTTAGAAATTGAATTAAACTAGTAACCAACCCTTATTTAATTTTCTTACTTTAACTTTATCTTGAAAGGAAAAAAACTTTATTGGCGTGTCGTTTATTTCTTTTCTATTTTATTTTTGTTGATCGACGGCGACACTAATTTTAATGTTAGTTGTCCATCGGTATTCTTTATTGTTTTTTATATTGTATTTCTATTTTTCTATTTTCAATAAGTATGTATGTATATACGTTTTCACATGTCTTTATGACACGTTTTCTTATGTCTTTTGGCATGTTCTTCGGTCGTTTGTTTTTTTATTTATCTTTTTTTTCCATTTATCTTTTTCTAAATGTTGATTTAACATTGTCACGACTAATCAGGATGACACTTATCTGATATCTTATTGACCTTCCCTGCTTTTGACCCTTGGATTGGATGTAGATACTCGATTAGTATTCATGGATAGTTTTTTATGTTGCTCGAGTCTAATTTGTGGTTTGTCGATAGTCTTTCAATAGTTTGATATCATTTTGTGGTTCGTTTGCCGATGTAATCAGATTTGTTTGTATCTATCTTTGTTCGAGTTTATTGGATAGATTTTTAATATTTCCCTGTATGGTCTTTATGTGATATTAAGTTGTTAGTTTTGCTTCAATGATTATAGAAAAATTTTCTAATTATGTGTTTAATTTACTATTGTGATTGTAAATCTTTATTATAATTCTTTACTATAATTCTTTATTATAATTTAAGATATTTTATATTTTGAATATAATTAGTTGCTTTTAAAAATTGATCAAACTTACTAGATTCAAGTTGATTTTTTTATCAAACTTAAAATTTTAAAGTAAAACTACGTCAAAACAAGTTTGGAACTTCTAATTTCTAGTCCAACTCAAGTTTCTTAAAGCTTAAGTCGGCTCGGCCCAGTTTGGTACTGATTTAGTTGCCCCAATTTATGATCATAAAGAGCAAACAGCAACACATAAGATCACTATTAATATTGTTAATTTATTTGGTTGATATAACTTTTTAAAAGTAACTTTTAAAAGTAAGTTAAACAAAAATTTGAAATTATTGTATAAAAGTACATTTTAAATTTAATTGTTCGGAATTACTATTAAAAAGTTAGTTTAAATAGACAAAATATCTATTATATACATTATGTTGTAAATTAAAATATGAAAAAATATATAAATATCCCCGAACTTTTAGGATGTTTTATTTTGGTCACCTAATTTTTAAAATTTGCAATACAATCATCAAATTTTTAGTTCATTTTCATTTATGTCCTTAATGTTACCTTTGTTAGTTTTTTCACTGACATGGAAAATAACCTCCCGTCAACTCTTTTTTTCTTCTCCTTTTCTTCTTTTTCTTTTGAAAACCTTAACCTCCGTAAAATCAAAAACCCAAAAATCATATCTCATTAAAAATCATAATCTCCACAAAATTAAAAACCTAAAAATAATAACCCCACACAATGATTCTCCTATTTTTGGTTACATATCTCGAGAAGCTCTTGAAGGAAAGCTTTTAGAGAGTTGGGTTGAACAACTAAAAAGTTCTGGTTTTGAGCTTACTGATATAACTAATGGTTTGTCTGGCTTGTCCTCGTCGTCTCTATCCGGGCCAAGGAAAGGAGTTGTGTTCAGGCAAATTTTGGTAACAAACCAGCTGTTAGAGTTGAGGGGTTCGACTGCCTTAACAGGGATAGCCGGAATTACAGCATCCTTGCACTGGCTTAGAACCTATTCCATTCCACAAAAAGAGTAAATAGGTAACAAGGAATAGGAGCTTTTACAAAATACCAGTTTTAAAACGTAGAATTTTGAAGTCATCGGTGAAAAGTGTTCTGTAGCGGCGTTTGGAGAGTAACGCCACAAAATTTGGGGATATAGCGGCGTTTACATTACAAACGCCACAAAATGATACTTTAGCGGTGTTTTTACAACAAATGCCGCAATAGAGCGGTAATTTTGCGGTGTTTATGGCATAAACGCCGGTATAGAGTTCTTTATAGTGGCGTTTTTACAACAAACGCCGCAAAAGAGTAGTAATTTAGCGGCATTTTTAGACAAATGTCGGCAAAAAGTAGTAATTTAGTGGCATTTTTATAAAAATGCTGCAACAGGGTTGTTTATAGTGACGGTTTTCCAACAAACGACACTATAAACTAGTAATTTAGCAGCGTTTATCAATAAAACGCCGCCAAAGTGTTGTTTATAGTGGCGTTTGTTGCACAAATGCCGCTATAAAATAGTAATATAGTGGCATTTTTTTATAAACGCCACAATATGGTTGTTTATAGTGGCGTTTTTGGAAAAACGCTACAATAGGGCTCATCAATAGTGGCGTTTATTATTAAAATGCCGTAAAAACATGTACTATAGTGACGTTTTTATTAAAAACACTGCCAAAGGGTAAATATATGATGTACCCTTTTTTCTTTCTTGATCCCTAAAATAATTTCAACGCTATTATCTTCAAAATGGATTTCTCTGGTACAACAATGAACCTCAAATGATTCCAAGCAACGTGGTCTTATGTCTTCTGCGGCGACCAAATCGACCCTCTCACCAATGAACAGTTATCTCACGATTGCACGGTTTGATCCCTTCTCTCAGTACTGAACTTTTTCATTTATTTTTTGTTGGTATTCTGAATATGGGGAAAACCTTGAATGATAACGTAATTGAGAAAAATAATAGCTTTCACATATCTATACATAATGTTTTACTGGTTGGGAGCATTGTTTTTCCGGTTTTGAATAGAAAAATAATAGGTTTCAAATAGGAAAATAATAGCTTTTGAAAACGTGAACAAATGGTTGTGGTAAAAAGAGCAGGTGTTGCCTTGTGTAAGAGAAATTATCGTCGGAATGTCCACGTGGCGTATTTGCACTGACGATGGATCAAATTATTGTTGGGAGGCTATTAGTCCAGAATTACCGTCGAAAATCGATGATGACCCGAATGGAACTCCGATTGCTCCATACCCTTCTATGGCCGATCTCCTAATTGAAGGTAATAATCGCTGAAAGTTTATGCCGCTATTTTTTTTCATTTTGTACTCTAAAATTTCATAGATGGCACACATGTAGCATGTTCGAAGTTTATTCAGAACGATGATAGAGGAGTGCATAAATACCCGGTGTTTACAACCGAATTTGGTAACTCTGTGGCGTTGAAAGTATCTTCAATTACAAAAGCAAGAGCTATCCTCAATGAAGATGACGTTACCTCTATTGTTACTCCAAGTAAACGTTTCTATCATCTATTTAAATTTTTTCCAACAAGTGATTCACTTCCCAAGCCACCTCCAATCAAGTTTCATACTGTAGGTGGAAGTTCGTTATCTGTTTCAAGTGAAGCACTGAAGTGCACAAAGAGTCTTCTTGGTGAACCCGAGGTAGGGGATTTATTTGGTGAAATGGATGAAGAGTTTGTCCATATAGAGTTTACACGGAGGAAAAACTTAACGATGCGTCGTCAAACAAGGAAAACAACTTTCCTACGTCTTTTCCCCACGAAGGAGCACAACTAAATTGTAGTGAACAATATGGTGAAGACTGTTTATGCATAACTTGAATGTTTCTAAATTTTAATGTATTTTGTTATTAAGTATTTGTATGCATAACTTATGTCTTAATTAAAATGTATGGTTGTTGTTAAATAGATAAAACTACATAATAGTAAATTTAGTTTATGTAGAGAAGAAATTAAATATTTAAAATTTGTTAATCTTATATAAATAAAGGTATTTAGCGGCGTTTGTATCCAAAATGCCGTTATATACTTGACCTTTTGCGGCGTTTATATCAAAAACGCCGCAATAGGTTCATCAATAGTGGTTTTTTACAAAAAACGCTGCAATAGGTTCATCCATACATTTAATTTAATGTTTATCAAATAGCGGCGTTTCTTTAACAAACGCCGCTATAGAGTAGTAATATAGCGGCGTTTGTAGCACAAATGCCACAATAAGGTTAGTTTGTAGTGGAGTTTTTCCAATAAACGCCGCAATAAAGAGTAATTTAGAGGAGTTTTTATACAAACGCCACAGTAGGTTTCATCAATAGTGGCGTTTGTTATAAAAACGCCGCAAAAACATTTGCGATCATGGCATTTTAATAAAAATGCCGCTAAAGGATATGCTAACCTCTCCTCCCATCCGATCCCTACCATCATTTCAAATCTTCTTTAGTGGTGTTTGTATCTAAAAATCGCAATAGGTTCATTCATAGTGGCGTTTTTGTAACAAACGCTGCTATAAAGTGTACTTTAGTGGCGTTTGTCTACAAACGCCACAATAGGCTTTATCAATCGTGGCGTTTTTGTTAGAAAACGCCGCAAAATAAATGATCTTTTATATCACAAAACCTATCCATTTTTTCCTTTTTCACGAGTAGCGCCCCCACCCTCCTGCTTTCTCTCTTTCAACCCCGCTGCTGTCCACTCATCCCATCTCCGTTACCATTTGTTGTTAAGGGTAAGGTCATCGGTCTTCTTCCCTAAAGCCCCCCACGTTGTGACCCTTGTTTTTGTTGTCGTTGGGGGGCTATTTTGGAGTGTGAAACCAATAACTTTGGCTCACAATCACCGTCATTGGGGTGTTTTTCGGCCGATTAAGGCTACCGTGGGGTCAGGTTTTCGTCAAGGTAGGGCTTAGCCGACTTGGTTCACGGCTGGTTGGCTCTGGTTCTTCGTGGGAGCCTCTGCAGTTTGCTTTCTCCTTCCATTGTCGGTGTTGCTGGCCGTTTAAGGCCACGGCAACGTTGGCCGATTTTGAGGTAATGTGGAAACCTTAATTGGGATGTATGGTTAGTTTTGCATTTCTTTACTTTTTCCCTTGGTTTTTGGGTACTTTTCTGATTCTGTTCGATTTTGTGCTCCCCGTGAAATGAATGTCCATGTTGATATTATATACATATATTATAGTGATTTCCGATATAGAACACATGGTCCCAAAATAATCAGTTTAAATTTTAGTATATGAGTGGAGATATGGAACCAATTTATATACACACTAGATTTTCTCTAATGGTATGTAAACAGCTTAAAATAATTTATTTAATCGTCATCCTCTTCTTTGATTGCATCTTTATAAACTAACGATAATATAATACGCATATCAAAAGATTGTGGTAGCAAGGCATTGCCATTACGTTACGTATAGACTTTTTTAATTTCAAGAATTTTTATCTTGTATGATCTATACTTATCTTTATATGCTTGACTTGGTGTGTAAGTAGATTGTGTTTTATTAGGGAATGCACTTTTCATGGAAGGATATATAATTTAGTGGGGCATAACATTAATAATTTTAACTATTAAAATTTATTATATATAAATATATATATAGTTATGCGCCTCTTAGCTTTTCTCTGTCCATATTGTGCTATAGTGGTTCCGAAAACCTCGTAACACCCTTGGATTTCGATCTTAACAGGTTTTGGGATGGGAATATTTTAAATTATTAAGCAGGAAAAGGAAAAGGAAAAGGATAGTAGTGTAACTAGTGTTGTTGATTTGTGTAATAAGAAATAAAATGCCCGTGAATGCCAACTAGCTTGACCTCTGGAAACAAGTAGAGTTGAGAGCGTAAGTAGACATGTGCATCTACAGCCAAGAGCTCTAAACACTAAAAAACTAGCTGCCATTACTGACTCTGGGTTCGACTGAATCCAATAAGGAATATCAGAGAGAATAATATTTCTACTACTATTTTCTTTCCCTGCTCTTTCTGTCTTTTCTTTGCTCTGATTAGTACGGAGACTAATATGATACAACAACTTTTTTCTTAGAAAGACCAAATTTAAGAATTTTACACCCAGGTTTTCTATCATTAAAGCATAGCTGCATATACGTACCATTTAACGAGCAGAAAAAATATAACATATATAGCAAACCAGAGTCTCTAGGAATGTGAGGAACCTAACAAATACCTGGTTGGTTTGAGAGATTTTTCATGCGTTTGTATTCTTAGTTTTTTGGATCATTTTAGCAGCTTATATGAACAAGTGTTTGTTAAGTTGGAATGTTTCAGACGGATCATATGCTGAATCAAAATCAAAATTTGTCATGCAAGTTTATCAATATTTCTCTCTGAGGAGTCGGAGTTTATAAAGCTAGCTAGAGTCGGGATACCTTCTTAGTGCTTGAGGAATATGATATTTAGTTAATGCTTTCAAGGTATAAAAAGACTACGTTTATTTATATATTTATTTCAATAACTCTTGAATGGAATAATATTGTCTTTCATTAATAATACATAAACTTAAATGCTAATAACCTAAAGGATAAACTTTATAAAAATAAAATAAAAGAAAACAGATGAAATGCATATATATATATTTTTTTTCTCACAACTAAAACAGATTTTATATTTTCTTGATTACATTTGATACCTTGGTAGTACTTAAGACACTTATACAAACCTATGTTCAATGTTAGTTTATGATTTGATCATCAATAGAAGTATGTTAAAGTTCAATTTTGCCTAGAAATGTTGTTTGAGAATTTGCTTTGAATATAGGGATTTTCCTTTGCAAATTACTTGCTAACTCTTAGGCATTTTCCTTAGTATTATGTTAAACAAGACAATAATGAATCAATCAAGTGTTCAATCTCAATTAGTAGGATGTTTTATTTTCTATAATTTTATTGCATGCATATAGGGCTTTGATGGAGGAGATGCTTGAGCGTATGTGTGGGGGAGAGAATGGTATAGTTTATTTGTTGTCTTATTTCATTTTCATATTGATTTTAAGAGACAAATGAAGTATTGCTTTATTTGTGTTGTTTTGATTGCCGATAATAGATGGTTTGTCTTGCATTATCTACACTTAAATCTACTGCTATTGTTGTCAAGAACTCAACTTGTTTGATTAGAGGTAAGCCCTCATTTTTTTTGTATTATTAATATTTGTATATTGAAAATGAAAAATTTTCAATTTTTATGGAAGAAGAGGAAGTTCTTATGAGTTTGATATAGATGAGTTTATGCATATAAATGTTTCACAATAACCTAGAGGCAGGCATACTTCAAATCTGTCCAACAAACTGTTCTTTTAGATACTGCAAACTTATTATGATTGCATTATATATAAAGGTCCAAGCCTGCTATGTCTTCTTAAGGATGTGTGTCTTTTTTGTTCATTCTGTGAATTTTTAAATTGAATTCTTCAAGTTATAAATTACTTTAAATTGAAATCTTGAAAAGCTGTCGAGTCAAAAAAAGATGCTAAATAAGTTTAAGATTTAGGTCTAACACAAACCAGAAATTATAATATTTCTCAAGTGTGATTTATTATGATGAAGATTTATATTGAAAAGTTAAAAATAAAATTAAAACTTCTGTTTAGGTTCTACTTTTCTCTATAATATTAGCAATAAAATGTGAAATTAAATGTAATGCTTCTATTTAGGTTCTAAATTTATCTATAATATTAGCAATTAACATTTGAATTTGAAACTCCAGAAATACGAAATGGATAAGAGTTGGATGGATTTCTCAAGGGTAAGCGTCGAATATCGAAATGGAGTCGAAAACTTTCTAAATTTAGCTTTTCTGAATGCAAGCCAAGAGAATATGATTCTTTGCCCTTGTAAGAACTGTGTTAACATTAACTGGCATATTCGTGAAGTTGTGTACGAGCATCTAGTTGTTTTTGGATTTGTTCGAGGGTATAGAAAATGGATCTTTCATAGAGAGTTTGTATCAAATAGATCTGCTTCCACGAGTTATCGACTTATCCTGCTCCTTCTCACCATCCAACTTTTAGAGAAGATGACATGGAAGGGATGTTACGAGATGCATTTAATATGCACAATCATCAGTAGTATGTTATAGAAAATTATTGTCAGAATGATGTTAATGATTTCATTGAGATGAGAAGAATTTGATGTGATGAAGAGCCAAATGAAGAAGTGGCAAAGTTTTACAAGTTACTGAATGAAATGAACGAACAACTTTATGAGGGATCAAAGTTTTCAAAGCTTTCTTTCTACATTTGTCTTTTCTACTTAAAATGCTTGGGAGGGTGGACTGGTAACTCTTTTACGCAATTGTTGGAGTTACTAGGAGAAGTGTTTCCTTTTGCAAAAATCCCTCAATTATGCAAAGATATTAAGAAAATGATAACAATTTGGGTCTTGGATATGACAAAATTCATAGTTGTCCGAATGATTGTATATTGTATTTGGGTGATCGAAAAAATCAGGAGTCTTGTCATGTATGATGAAAATCTCGATGGATGACTAGGGAGGCAGAAAATGTTACTGAGGATGAAGCTCAAGCACAATCAAGAAAGAAACTGGTCAAGATTCTGCGATATTTTTCTCTCATACCTAGGCTACAAAGATTGTTTATGTCCTCCAAGACTGCTGAGTCTATGAGGTGGCACCATGATGACAGAACTGATGATGGATTATTACGGCATCCTGCAGATTCTTTAGCTTGGAAGTCATTTGAAAACAAGTATCCAAGTTTTGCGAGAGATCCTCGAAAAGTCAGGCTCGGTCTTGCAACTGATGGGTTTAATCCATTCAAAATCATGAGTACTTCATATAGTACTTAGATTGTTGTACTTGTTTCATACAATTTGCCTCCTTGGATTTGCATGAAACAATCATCTTTCATCTTATCCATTATAATCCCTGGCGAGAAAATCCCTGGAAATGATATTGATATTTACATGCAGTCGCTAATTGCATAGTTGAAACAGTTATGGGAAGGGGTCAAAACATACGATGTGTTGACGAATGAGAACTTTAATTTACGCGCGACTTTATTATGAACAATTAATGATTTTCATGCGTATGCAAATTATCTGGTTGGAGTACCAAAGGATGTTATGCTTATCCTTGTTGTGCTGCACAAACATGTTCGAAGTGATAGTGATGAAGAGTTTCAAAATGCTCCTGACCAAACAAGCGGGTCTGAAATATTCATAATGTTGAAAAATATCAATTTTACTTATGGAAAGATGAATCAAGCTAGTAGTACACGATCAAAGAAAAAGGCAAAGTAGGTCAATGAAGAGGTTGAAGTTGACCAATAGAGTGATGATGAGTCTGATGATGAGTCTGATGAAGAGGATGATCCAAATGAGATTGACTTGTGGAAAAAAAGAGTATATTCTTCGAGTTGCCTTATTGGAAGAATCAGATTTTGAGACATAATCTTGATGTACTCCATATTGAGAAGAATATTTGTGAGAATATTATCGGGACCATTTGAATGACGACAGAAAATCTAAAGATAATCTTAAGAGTCGACTTGACGTAGTCAACATGGGAATTTAGCATGATCTTAATCCACAATTACATCCTAATGGAAAATATTTCTTGCTGCCTTCTATTTTTTCTCTTTCGAAGAAAGAAAAAAAGGTGTTTTGCACGATGTTGAAGGATATAAAGGTCCCAGATGAGTATGCATCAAACATTTCTCGATGTGTCAGTGTTAAATATCGAAGACTTTATTCTTTAAAGTCACATGATTATCACATATTAATGCAAGATTTACTGTCAGTAGCTGTACGCGGTTGCATGTCGAGTAAGGTGACGTCTTGTATCATTGAACTTTCTAATATAATGAAATCCATCTGTGGGAAAGTTCTGATGGTTGAAGAACTTGATAAACTACAAGATCGAGTCGTCTTGACTTTATGCAACTTGGAAAGATATTTCCGCCTTTATTCTTCACAATTATGGTGCATCTGCTAATTCATCTTCCTAACGAAGCAAGAGTTGGTGGACCAATTACCCTGTAGAGATGTGTTAATTGAATTATACATTTCAAATGATTACTGATTATACCTTTTAATAAAATGTATTTACGTAGTATGTGGTTTTGTGTATAGGTTCTTGGGCAAGTTGAAGTCTTACTGTCGTAATAAGAGTTATCTAGAAGGATCAATTGCTGAAGGGTATTTGGCAGAGGAATGTATGACATTTTGCTCTAGATATTTGGAAGATATTGAATCAAGATGGAATAGACCAAATTGAAATGATATGTTCAGTACTAATGACTTACCTCAACATTATTTGTTTGGAAGTTATGGTCAATCATTAAGGAAAGTTGAAATTGCACGTTTAGATGACACGTCTTGGGTACAAGCACACCGATATGTTCTTTTCCATCACGATTCAATAGATCCCTTTCGCACATAAGTCTTTCGGACCCAATACTAATGAAATATCTTAATCTTTTATATTTATCATTTTTAATGACATAATTTACTTTATAGTGAGTTTAAAGAAGTCTTGAGATCTCGTGCACGCTCCCGAAGATTAAATCATCGACAAATACATAAGTTATTCATAGAAACTTTTCATGAATGGTTATGTCAGATGGTAAGCAACAAAGTCATTCCACATACTTATAAATAAAACTTGTCTTGCTTTTTATATCAAAATCAATGCAAATTAATTCACCATTCATGTGTAATAGGTTTGGAGTGGGAGAGAAATTAGTGAAGATGTTAAATGTCTTTCTCAAGGTCTAAATAGAATAGTTAAAAGATATAATGCCTTCCTCATAAATGGGTTCAGGTTCCACACGAAATCTTGTGAAAGATTAAGGATGACACACAATTGTGGAGTCGTAGTTACTTCGTCAACTACAAGTTATGCTAGTGTCAGGGACAATAATCTGCAGGAGGGAGATGTCGATTATTATGGAATTCTTACGGACATTATTGAGTTAGATTATTATAGAAAACGAAAGGTTGTGTTGTTTCGGTGTGACTGGGTTGATGTAAACATAGGCATAAAAAGAGATAGATTCGAGTTTACAATGGTGAATTTCTCTCAATTAATTAACATTGGTCAATGATTGATGGATGAACCATATGTATTTTCTTCTCAAGTGAAACAAGTATTTTACTGTCACGATCCAATGGATGACGGTTGGTATGTTATGCTCCGTAATACTCCTAGAGACTTTATAGACACCGGGGATGGAAGTAGAGATGAAATTGAAACAAGATTAGAATGTTTACCTCTACTACCACAAAACTTTGATGAAACTATCACTAATACAACACAATTTCAATGGGTTCGGGAGGACGTTGATGAATATATTTATGACAACTGACATTACATAAGAATTTTGTAAGATTTTATATATTAATTTACTTATTTATAATGTTATAACCTTTAACATGTTGTCTTTCAATATATTCATTAATTAATTCGTGTTTTATTACACATGTTTGTTTATTACAGATATCATGCCGAGGAGAAAAATAAGTGATTTGCAGGTTGCTCGAGCTTATGAAGACCATGAACAAAGAAATAACGAGGAATCGAATACAACTAAGTCTTCCAAAGTTCCTGAAACTGTTGAAGAAGTTGTAGAAATTCAAGGTAATCTTCAAAACTTTATTTACTAGCTTGTTCATTTTCAAAACTTACATTTAATAATTTCTTATATAATTGAAAATGCTGGAACGCGCAAGAGTAGAGAACGTACAACGTTGAAGGAATTATACCAACTTCCTCCTGGGCACCGTGTCAAAGTTTCAAGAAACGATGCCGGTCAACATATTGGCCCAGAAGCACGTCTTCTATCCAGTTACTTAGGCATAGTTGGATGTAATGAGAATCTGTTACCGATCAATTATGAGTCATGGCGCGAAATGCCTAATAGTAACAAAAATCAGGCGTTGGATTTTGTTCAGGTAATAATGTCATTATAATAGATACTCTATAACAATTCAATACTAATTTATACTTACGTTGCACACTTATTTGTTGTATAGGAGAAATTTTCTTTAGAGGTCTCTGACGATTATGTGAAGCAAGCGTTAGGGAAGAGATGGAGAGACCATAAGAGCTCATTAAAGAAGAAATACTTCAAGAATGATCTCAGCCTTGAAGAGAAACTACAAACAGTCCCACCTGGAATGCTCAGGTACCAATGGGAAGATGCAGTTAGATTTTGGAGTTCACAAAAAGGACATGTATGATGTTTTTTTCAAAAATAATTTTAACGAATTATAAATCATCATTAAAAGTAGTTGTTTGACATTGTAGGACCGAGAACATGTTGGTGTTGCTAGCAGGCAACAACAAAAGTTTACGCACACCGCTGGATCGAAGAGCTTTGCTTGTATAGCTAATGAGGAAGTATTATAGATTATTCACATAGTTATTTGTATTCCATTTGAATACTAACTCAAAGTAATTATATTATGGTACATTGTAGGAAAATACATCTAGTTCTAAAGTTGGCCGAATCAACTCTTTAACATGACACGTACAAAGAAGGATGACAATCCTATGAGTGCTGAAGCTACAGAAATTATAGTATATTTATTGGATAGGGTTTTAAATTTACCTGAATTTATTTATAAATGTACCATGACATTTTTTACTTGAATTAATTATTCACTTTATTATTAGGAAAAATTGAGGGAGAAAAGGGCGGAGTATCATGCTACTGCTTCGAGTCAAGGTCTTGTTAATGATGATGACATTGACAACCAAGCTATTAATGACGTTTTGGGTCCTGAAAAATATGGTCGGGTGCGCTGTCAAGGATCATTCGTTACTCTCACCAAATATTTTGGATCCAGTTCATCACAGTACATGTCATCACAGTCTCAATCTTCTCAATTAGAAGTTAGTCGTTTAAAACAAATGTTGGCTGAGATGGATCAACAAATGACTAACATGAAAGCCAAAAATGAAGCAAGGGAAGCAGAGAGAGCTATAGCAGAAGTAGAGAGAGAAGCAATGGTAGCACAGAGAGAAGCAGCGGCAGCACAGAGAGAAGTAGCATATCAGTAGAGATGTGAAGAATTTGAAAAACGACTCGATGCTACGATGCAGATGTTACAGAAAACACAACCTCAGAACCCACCATCATAGTCTCATTTATGTTATCAACAATCTCTTAATGTTACTAAACCATGTTTAACTTAACTGATATTACGTTAATAAAAACTTTTATTTATTATATTAGATTTGATGTTGCTTATTATGGATATAGAGTTTGATGTTATTGATGTCATGTTTGTTGGATAATGGAACAGATTGAAAAAAATAGATTTGGGGTAATCGAAGAAAATATTTAAATAGTTTAATTTATGTGTTCTTTAGCGGCATTTGTAACAAAAAACGCCGCTATATACCTTACATTTTGCGGCGTTTGTATCCTAAAAACGCAGCTATAAACTAGACCTTTAGCGGCGTTTGTATCCTAAAAATGCCGCTATATACCAGACCTTTAGTGGCGTTTGTATCCAAAATGCCGCGAAATATCTTAACCTTTTGAGGCGTTTAAGAAAACACCGCTATATACATACGCATTTTACGGCGTTTGTGTGAAAAACGCCACTAAATATCAATACCTATTGCGGCGTTTTTGGGGAAAACACTGCTAAATATTAACACCTATTACAACAAATGCCGCTATATATCGTTACCCATTGCGGCGTTTTTTGTTACCAAACTCCGCAAGCTTTAGCGCGCTAGTTTCAGCAGCGCTTTTTGCGGCGTTTGTCATAGCGCCGCAGGTGTTTTTTGCGGCGCTTAAAAACGTCGCTATAGGTAAAAAAAAGGCCGCAAAAAGCCAGTTTTGCTGTAGTGTTTGTTTAATTAAATGAACGAACACAAACAAATGGCTCGTTCGTTCACTTACGTTCGTGAACGTTCAATAATCCATTTGTTTGTGTTCATTCATTTTTGTTCATTCGTTTATGTTCGTTCGTTCGTTTTTATATTCAACCCACTCTATAGACTGTTTAAAATATTAAAACCTAAATTTTAACCTTAAACTCTTTAGTATTCTAAACCTAATTAACTTTAAAACAAATAAAAACACTCAAATCAATTAAAAAAATATAAATCCTAAAATTTTGGGGGAAACTATTCTCAAATATAAATCTAATTAATTTTATGTTAATTCGTTTGTGTTCATTTACGTTCGTTCATTTGTATTCGTTTATCATTTTAACGAACAAATATGAAAGAATTCAAACAAGCTAATTTTTTTAATGAACGAACACGAGCAATAAATTTTGTTCGTTTAGTTGTTCTTGTTCGTTCATTTGTTCGGTTAAAATTAAACGAAAGAACATGAACATATCATCGTTCGTATTTGTCACTAAAAAAACATATTACTCTTTTCATTCAAATCGCTCTTTAAATTTATAATGTTTTAATCTTATTATTATTTATTTATTTATCTTTGAATCAACTAATTCAATACAAATAATGACTGATTTAATTATCAATTTAATTCTTATAATATTAACTATTCATATTGAATCAATTATTTAAGTGATTAAAAAAATAATTTAAGTAATTCCATCACCAATAATTTTTAAAACGGATCTAATAGTTTATGTACTAAATGCGTTAAATTTTTAAAGGTATCATTAAAATGAAATGAAAAGTAAATGTTAAGCATTATTTTAAAAAAATAAAAAGTTTAAGTATTAAAATGAATCAAAATTGACAGTTTAGGCATTACATACGTAGTTTACCCAAAACAAAATTAGCAGAGTTAGCGAAATCCAGAGTCAGTAAAAAGCAGCACCAACCAAAGGCAAACCAAACCCATTGGAATATCGTAAAGGCGAAGGGAATTACATTGGTCAAATAATAATACCATTTACTGCAACCCATTACTTTTCTCCTTCCATCTCTATTTCAAAAGCCACCATCCTTTTGCATGGCGGCAACGTGGCAATCCATGCCCACCTGTTGCCTCTTCTTCACCAACGCAAAACCCACCCATATTCATTGCTCAAACCCATCAAATTTACTCCTTCCAACCCCTCCCCCTTAATCTTTAAATCCAATCCTATGAAAAAGAAATTCACTTCTCCATTTCTCCCATCTTCCACTGCCATGGAAATGCAGGAGGAATGCTTAATTAATTTAAAATTTTCAAACTCATTATTCACCACCCATTAAGCCCCAACGCCATAGATTTCTGTTACAAGCAACAACAAAAATGCAGAACTTTTGCAACACATGGAAGGTGATGACCTTCCACTCGTCAACGATTCCTTGGGGGTGCTCTAACCATCCCTATCCTCCCAACACCTTCACATTTCTCAACATTAACTCAAGCTTCAACCCCTCAACTATGGTTACTTTCCCTTTTGGGGGGTTGTATTTCTTTTGCATCAGAGATTTTACACCACCCAGGAATCCACATTTGTCGTCAGAACCCTAAACCCAGCCTTGTTTTTTTGCTGGAGGGATTGTTTCTCAAACTCAAAGTCTGAGACCCAGGTTTAACCCATCATCAAAGTTTGGTTTCGGAATGGGAACAAAAGATGTAAAAAGCATAGGGCCTGAATGTGAGATGAACAGATGTCAATGTACTTCATCATAACCTTGCTAAAAATAGCATAAAATTCATAAAGCCAATATACCTTGCCTTTCTCTTTAACCTAAAACCCTCCATTTCGTGATTGCCGAGCGTCCATCATCGGGTAGTTTCTCAGAGAGAAACAGTGCCTCTCTCTTTCTCTCTCTTACACACGGAAATCTAAAGGCTTTTTTATTTTTGGTTTTTCAGCCAATTGAGCTAATGATGGCAGCAGCTACGACTACTAGTGTTCATGAGAAAACGAGGCCTTTGTCATTGGGGAAGTGGACAACACCCGTCGGTCATCGGGTAGATCCGGGTTGACCCGTGACCTTTTCGATGCTGTTCCAAGCTTTGGTGTTAACAGGAAGAAAAGGATGGCTAGACAGAGGAGATCATCTTCCACCATCAAACTTCTCTCTTTTACCAACTCCTCCTCTAGTTGCTCTTCGCACGTGCCTCCCCCCACACGTGTGAGTTATCTGTATCTCTAGTCTAAGTTTCAATATTTTTTTCTTTCTTTTGCCTGGCCTACTTGTACAGATAGTCCTCTTCTCTTAATTCTAACAAGTCTGACTACTCTATGTTTTTATCTTAATTTTAGTTATATATATATATGTTTGTGGTATTGAACATCAGACGAGGAGGTTCTTAATTAAATTTGTATGGAATTATTTTCTCCCAAATATATAACGATGGGTATTTTGATCTTCCCAATTTCATAGATAACGAAATCAAAATCATTGTGTTTGTAAGATTCTACGTTATTTTCCAAATGATAATCCACTGATACAGATAAATTTTTTTTTACATCTGATCGATTTCTTCGGAACAATTTGTCATAAATACCCATACCCATATATTATATACATATAGGTGACGGTAATAATCATTTTCCTAAATTTAGTTGACTAGGAACCTGTACTATTTCATTTACCCAAATTTGGAATTCCGACACAGCTTTTTGTGTTTCATTCTTTGTTTTGTATGGTGGGATTTGTTATGTTGCCTGGTTCGTCTCTCAAAGATAATAATCAGTGGTTCAATACTCTATTTTAGTAATCATTCTGAGGAGAAATAAATATTAATAATGTTTTATTAGGTTATTGATCCGAAGAGATTGAGATTCCTTTTCCAGAAGGAACTTAAGAACAGCGACGTAAGCTCCCTCAGAAGAATGATACTCCCCAAGGTTTCTACATTACATCTGAGTTGAATTCATTTGATGCAACTTTGCTCTCTCATGGGATTAGTCTGAATAAATATATAATATTCTCATCGTTTCAGCGAGCGGCGGAGGCTCACTTGCCTGTCCTCGAGTCCAAGGAAGGGATTCTTATCAGCATGGATGACCTTGATGGTCTGCATGTATGGAGCTTCAAGTATAGGCAAGTTCTCCTCTGCTCCCTCTCTTCCTTGTCTTGCAAGAAGACTTTTATCACCCTGAATTCATCTTATAAGGGATATAATGGAATTTCAGTCGGATATGTGTGTACGTGTCTTCATGTGTGCGCGTTATAAATATCTAACGGAAGATTGATAACGATTTTTGTCCTTGAATAGCATGATAAATCCATTTTGTTTCCATCTTTGTATGCAGGTTTTGGCCTAACAACAGCAGCCGCATGTATGTGCTTGAAAATACTGGTAAATACCGACCCGCCCTCGTAATTCCTTTTCCGTTTATAGAAGTGACAAAAAAAAAATACACGTTTAGTTCGTGAAAACATGATTCATCATTAGTTACTGCATTAAATTTCTCAGGGGAATTCGTTAGCACACATGGATTACAACTGGGGGATTTCATCATGTTGTATCAAGACAGTCAAAATCAAAACTATGTATGATCTACCAATCATCTGGTTTCTAGAATTGCTCAAAAACCTTTCATTAAATTCGGTCAAAAAAAACGTGTTTCAGGTGATCCAGGCGAAGAAGGCATCGGACGAAGATGTATATAGTGACATAGCTAGAAATGGGGTGAATGACCTGTTCCTCCATGATTATGAGGTGGGTAAATCCAGTTGCTATTACTATCCTACGATGGACGATAGTGGGTTGTCATTTATCTATGACAACACCTTGACCTTCTCAAATGACTGCCCACTTGATTTTCTGGATGGATCCATGACAAACTATTCAAGGATGGGACCTCTCGAAAGCTTTGGCTCCGTTGAAAACTTGTCCCTTGATGAGTTCTATCAACTATAATCACCATGGATACCCTTATAATATTTTGTTGAACAAAAGCCTGCATCATGAAATCTCAAAGGATGGGGCCAACTTTGTCACTTTTTTGGTGTTTTTCAAGTGTTGTACTTTTTGCATCGAATCTCAGCAGTTACAGTGATAGTAATGTGCAATGTAAAAGAAATAAAATAAACATCAAGTCAAACTGGATGTTGGTATCCTATCTACAGTGTTATTTAAACTGACATTTTCTTAGTTTTTTTACATTAATTGTATTGTTCTTAATTTTATGCAGCTTTTAAAAAAATCTACACACCCAATCACCCATCAAAATATTCTCATATGGAGCTTTAGTGTGTAATTGATCAAATCACAGAATTTTTTTTACATATTGACATTTTGTAAAGATGGTACAAGAGAGAATCTTGAATAAATTTTATTTACACCTTGACTTGTTATATATAAGGAGATTTGGAATAAGGCAAGCATTCACCACCAGTGGTTGGCCTGAAAGATTACATGAAACCCATATGCATTCACTCTAATCACCTGAAAAACGAGACAACGATGCTTTATAGCCATAATAAGAATGGCTTACAGTCCCACAAACACTTTGAAAGCATCATATATGCCCCACTGAGCTCCGGTTAGTGTTCCAATCATCACAATACGGGGCGGAAGCCCACGGGTAAATAGACCCCACACACCAAGCTTCTTCACAGCCTGCATCATTAAAAGACAACATACAAAGTAAAATTTATTGAAAACTGAAATTATTAAAGCTCAAAATAATTATACAAGGTTTGCAGAACTTACATCACCAACAGTTGCCCCTTTGGCATTGTTGAGGAAACAGACAAGATTGTCAGCAGGATGAGAAACGATAGCACAGAACACACCGGCAATGTAACCACCAGCAAAACTAACACCAAGCTGCAAAGATTTGCTGCATTGGTCCTTTGGTGTGGGAATACCATACTTATATATCATCTCAACAATGGTTTCAAAAGAAGCAAACTTCATCATGGTATCTGAAAGGATGGAGGAATGTCTAAATAATCGTACACTTTGTTTTAGTTAAAGCGACCACCAAAAGGAGTGTTAAAAAGATAAAAAGGAAATAAAATAAAAAATGAAGGGAAGTACTAAAGCTAGTAATTGTCCATGAAAAATGTGCATGCCAAACTTACATGGAATCTGACGGCCCCAAAGAGGAACAAGACCCTTGTACAATCTGGGTAAGCATCTTAGCAGTCGAGGACCTTTGTGTCTGGTCTTCTCCCCCCCCCCCCCCCCGAGAGGCTGGCGTTTGTGCATTATGGGCTCATGCTGACGGCACCTCCGACCATTTCAAAAACTCACCGCTAAAACAGAATCGGAGGTTTCACATTTTCTTTTGTATTTTCTCTATAGTTTGAATTGCCCTTATAATTTAATACAATGACCAGGCGGGGTCCAGAAAACGTAACCATGCTGGGTTGGTAAGAAGGATGACCCTGCCTCATTTCAAAACCTGAGGTAGTGAAAAATCCATAAGTGTATATTATTAGTATTTTTGTAAAATAATAAACATCTAGGAATCACCGAATTTTACAGTTAGCTGTAGCAACCAATAAGACATAGCATGGAGCAGGAGGTTGAAAAGACATGGTAGCTCATCCCCTGGTGGTACCCATAAGTCACAATGAAAATTTCTTCACGTATTTTGTGAACGCCATCCACTTGGTTGCTATATTAAATCCCTTACAATTTGACCAGCTACTTGCTGTTTTCGACAACAATAGAATATCTAAATAAAATTATAATTAAATTTAAAATTTAGCAAAAAAGCTTATGATAAAAGATAGGACAAAAACAGAATAAAATCCCAAAAAAAGTTTGATGATATCATCACCCTTTGAAATTTGAAAGAGTGAGGGATTGGGAGAATCAGAGAATTTATTAAATAACAAAAGAATGCGTTTGAAATTGAAAAAGAATCCCAACCTTTCCCTTTTAAGAAGCCACGCAATTCGACAAACAATCGCCGTTTTCATTCCAATCTTCTCTTCTCTTCTTTTCCTTTTAAAACACAACAGCCATCCTCTCGTTTCAATGGAGATTTCCGCAACATCTGGAATCCCACAGCAGTCCCAATGGCTTCAAATTACTCTGTCAGGTCAGTCTATGGTAGAATGATAACAACAGGTAGTTCTTGCATAACCTTTTATCAAATTGAGATATAATCAAAACACCCAAAAGTACACTTGTTTTTTAATCTTCTGATCAAATTGAGATATAACCATACAAATGCACATGGCAGAAAGGGAGACAACTAAGCTCTACCTTCACATCATTGTTCTTATTTCACATTTGCAGGTTACATCATAGTACGTATTCATCTATTTATCTTGGTAAAATAATCTAAATCCGATGATTCTGACCCAGTTTCAGTTGGGAACTTTTCAAAATTGAGTTTGACAGGGCAAGTTTTCAATTAACAAAAAATAGATTCGAACTTAGTCGGATTTAGATCAAACTGTACCCAAAAAAACTTAAAAAAATGTCCTCTTTTAATTTCGAATTTTGTCGATTGGAAAAACAAAGAATGTCACCGCTGTTGCCATTCCAGTAGTACTGCACTCCCACCCGCAAATTATTGTCTGTTAGCAGAAAGTTTCATGTTTGTCTCATGAAAGTTTATTGGAGAGTCCATTACGGATGCTCAAAATTCATAATATTTTTTTATTGTAATTCATATCTGTTTTACTTTTCAAGTTTATTGACAATGTGCCTTGCCAAGTGTCGTTCAAAATTTCATAATATAGTATTGGTGGAGTTACATTCAAATCCTCTAACTCTATGCATAGGTGACTTGCTTTCCTTATTTGATCTCCTTTATCAATCATTTTGCAGATTTGGACAAGAAAATGAAAGCCATGATGACCCTACTTCAGGAATCTGATGAATCTAAACCTTCATCCCAAAACTTCGATGGTTCTAACGACTGGAAACAAGAACTCGTAAAAATGTTGTCAGAGTTAAACAGATCATACTGTTCTTTAGCACATAAGCATGACCAGTTGAGGTCGAAATCTCGAAATCTACCTCATTCTGGGTCTTCATCATTGTCCTCTAACTCAACAGAAATCCAACAGGCCATCGATCAAAGAAGGGTCCTACAGGCCTCTAATGATCCTATATGGGAAGATTCCGATACTTGCCACGAATCCGTCCTTGATGATTATGATCATGAACATTATAGATCCGACTTCGAACATCTGAACAAGTTAGCAGATGATCTGGTATTAACGGAACATTGCAATATGGCTTTCATGAGAAAATCTGAAGAAAAAATTAACCGAGAATTTTCGGATGGAGAGGAAGTTGTGGAGTTTCAAAAGGTGAATACATGGTTTGGAGTTACAGAGCTTATGGAAGAGACTCTGCGGCAGCAAGCAGAACTATTAAGAAGGAATGAGGAAAAGCGAGAAACCATCAATCGGTTACGGATGAAACTTGAGCACTTAAAGAGTGAGAACAAGATCCTGCACCTGCAGAAATGCCTCTATTGCTCAAACATTGGTTTAAAGCGCAATCATTCTCAGAGATCAAGATCAACAAGACTATCTGTAGGCAGATTTTTCAATGGAGGTTGTTCATAGTTTTTTTTTCTCTTTGTTTTTCGATTAGCATCGTTACATTGGTAACTCCAAGAATGGTCTATAAGTTGTCTGAGATTTCTTCTATGGATTCAATAATCAATCTACCACGCATTTAGATGTGCTGAACTCACACAGGTAGAAGGTGATGTATCCCTTCAATAACTAATAGGAAAACCAGGTTAAAGCAATGCATGTTATCCATCATAGGAGTGGGACCTTGAGTCTTCCTCAGTTCATGGACCATCTTCAAAACAAAATCCCTTCTATAATATTTAACATCTCACATGGAGTGCCGACAAATATTTAACGTGTGATAAGACATCACATTCTTAAAGAGATCTCAAGTTTGGATTTTAAAGACTTATTAGGAATGGTAGTCAAGAACCCGAACAAACAAACAAACAAAGGTACTACGAGAGCCGCAAAAGTTGGTAAGTGTTACATTTGAATTAAAAAAATTGTTGTTTTATATCAATAAGATGAAATCATGGCGTCAAATTGTTTAACCATACTAACGCAATCGTAGGTACAATAAGAACCGCAAAAGCTGGTATGGTTTTTATTTGAAGAAAAAAAAACTGATCTTATATCAGGTATCAATAGGGATGAAATTACAGTGAAATCGTGAGGCCAAATTGATTAGTTTTAAAATTGATTTAATGTTAAAATTGACAATAACTTAAAATTTAAGGTAAGTTATGATAACGATGACTTTCATTTTGTTTTTGTTTTTCGATTTTGAAAAAGTTACATTTTGATCACTTACAGTAGTGATTTATTAAAGTTTTACATTATCGATTGTTATATTTTGGTCACTGAATTGTCAATTATGAGTTAGTTTGACGACGTTATACATCAGTAACGAGATAATATTTTTACTTTAACCTCTTAACTTTAAATTAAATATCAATTTGATCCCTCTCTCGTCTCTCGTAGTTGACCGTCGGCCCAATGACTTGGGTATTCGACAACCTAAAAATTGTGACCCATGGTCCAACCTGTGACCCATTAAAATAAAGGACCTGGTACACAACCTGAGAATTTGGATATTTTGAAGGAAAATATTTGATGATTTTTATTCGGATTTGAGGGTCAATGAGTCAAGTATGTCAAGTCGAGTAAATTTTAAAACCTCTAATTAAGAGATCATATCCATGATTGGTTCACCCTACTTGTTTAACTTATTGAGACACTTGACGTGAAATCGAACAATCAAGAGATTGTTATGATATTTTAGGGTTAGCATTTGATCGAGCAAATTTTTTTGAGTTATTTTAGTTGACGAGTCATATTTTATAATTTAAAATCGATTTGAAAATTTTTTAGTCAAGTTATTCGAGTTTATGTTTAAATTTAATTATAAATATTTGTAATATTTTAATGGCTTAAGGGTCACTGTTGCCCCTGTAGTAAACTCAATTGATCATTTTCCTCCATAAATTTTTTACATCAATTTAGCCCTCTAAGTTGTCTATGGTGTTCATTTTAGCCCTTAAAGTCCGTTAACTATTTTTGAGTGACAACGCGTTGTTTCTATTGCCAAATAAAATATGCCTTAATCTCAATAAAAAAATAAAATAGAAATAAGTAGAATAAAGAAAGTAAGGGTTGATCCATAGGGAATATCATAGTTGCCGATGAATTGATTTTTTTTAGGATTAGGAGATCTTGTGATGAAAAATAAAACAGGGGTTGTTATTTAGAGAGTAATTGAAAGTAAAAATGGAAGAAAGTAATCAAAATAAAATTAAATAATAAAATCATCTTCGGGCTTTCACTTTGCCTCGAATTCCAATCAATCCCTGAATAGGATTTTACTCCGGTTAAATATCAGTGTGTGTCTGCAAGGTCAATCCTTGTAGCTCAATTTCCCTTAAGTGATTGATTTTCTCGAAATCTATTTTGGTGTCCTCAATCTTTTTTCACATCAAAGTTAAATAAAAACAGTTCAAAGCACTTTTAGAAAATTCCCAACTCGAATTATGCTTCTTCTATAAAAGTCGAACTCATTCTCAATCTCCACTTAGTATCTATCGCTAAAATGTGTTCTAGGGAATTCGAATCAATTGATTATATAATCCTAATGATAAGTCTTAACAACATCCAATTCAAACTCTATTTTTGAAGTGAATGTATCTTGATCTTAAGAAAGACGATCCGTCAATCTAGTTTCCAGAAAATAAAGAAATTTAACCCAAAGGGTATGAGGTGCTTTTCAGTTCTCATGATAGGAATTGAGTCATCGTTTCAACCTTTAGCTAAGAAAAACTTAACTGGTCATGATAGAAATCATACTCAACATTTTAAAAATAAGAAAGCTTAAAAAGAAAAACAAAGAGCGAAAGTAAAAAGAAAAATATTTTATAAAACTAAAGAAAAGAAAAAGAGATAAGAAATGTTTGGTGAACAAGGGATGAGATTTCAGGCTTACCCCGATGGGTATTTAGTCTCTGAAAACCCTAAAATTACATTAAAAAATCCTAAAAGATAATTTCTTAAAAATAAATCCCAACAAATAAAAAGATAATTCTAAAAACTTGAAATTCAAATGCTTTAGTCGTCCGTCCTCCTTCTAGAATTGCTGACTGAATCTTTTGAAAGCTGTTGACTAGACCTTTTAGAAACTGCTAACAAATTGCCACGTCAGTCTTTTCAGGCCCATATTCATGTCCATTGTTCCAATCTTGATTCCAAAACAAAAAATGCAGTTTTCAGGCATTTTAAGCACATTTTCCAAAAATCATTGTCCTGTACAGAAATCATGCATGTAAAAATACTCAAATTAACAATAATAATTAACTATTGAGGAGTATTTAAACATAAAATATAACACAAAATAAACACTAGTCAAATTCCCCCTACTTATCTGATGCTTGTCCTCAAGCATTTTTCAATCAACATACCAAAATTACAAGTTGCCATTCTCCAATTTACATCATGCTCTAACCATCCCAATGAACCAAAATCAAAGCAATTAATTAAAACTAGAAAACAATCAAGCAAGTGACAAAACTAGGAAATAAATTAAGGCAAGACAAGACTGTCCAAAAATTCACTAATCTCGTGATGAAAGACTCGATACCCTCACAAAAGATTCACTCATTCTGCTCAAAGTGTTTAAGGGCAACGAAACGCTCAATCCAAACAAGCTAAAGCATTACCATAGGCTTGTAATTTATCCAATCTCCATTACTTAAAAATAAATATGATGAAAAAGTCAAGAGGTGTTTAAACTGAGTTGTAACGTGGCTAAGGTTTGAGTAGGATAAATGTCAAAAATGGGGTTTAAGTTTCAGAAAAAAAGAAGTTCATTCCAAATTTATTCTAAAGGAAGCTAGCAAATATAAACAACAAACTCTCTTTTTTTTCAAATTTTTCTCTTTTGTTTTTTATTTGAATCTGCTGTTTTTTCTTCACTGCACTGTGTGAATCAAAATGCCTTTTTTCTGTTAGAACATTTTCTAATTTTTGGCATTGCTTTGTGCACTGTTCGAATCAAACTGCATTGTATTTTTCTGCACTGTTCGAATCTGCATAGTATTTTTGAATCTGCACAGTATTTTTTTGCATTGTTCGAACATTGTATTTTTGTGGGTAGTTTAATATGGAAGTTTAATCCATTAAAACATGAAAATATACTATAATCATAAATCAGATACAAAAATACAATAACCAGAGATCATATCAGAAATATACAGTAAATCAGATATCAGATAAATATTATTCAGAAAATCATGTATGATGTCGTAAAAATATTCAGTATCATCAGAAATCTAAAACATTTTAGATAAATAGTTTAAAACAGTAATGTAACACCATTAGGAAACACACATGTACCGGTCTGAGTAGTCTAATAAGGAAGCCTACTACAGAGTCTATCGATCACAATCAGCGGCAACCCTAAATTATATGAATTGAAAAATCTATATCTGAATCCTAATTTGAATAATAATAACCTCTATTTAAATAATTTACAAAAACTTATGAGTAACTCTCGAGGAACGCAGATCGAACGGACCTGAAGGAAGGGAAGCACCAGATCTAATTGACCATCGATCAGGGGAAACACGAGTAGCTTCATAAAAATATATACTCGAATCTATTCCATAATCAAATATCAAATAAATAAGCAAAATTGCTAAAAATTCTAAGCATTTTTGGATTAGCGGGCTCGATTTAAGGCTTTCGAGTCATAATTTGGCAAAGCGGATCGCAAAATTAGACTCATGACATCGAAAAAATCAAGATGTAGGTTTTCGAAAAAAAAGTCAACTACGATCAACGATCAACGGCTGACCGATTCAGTTCGAGTTGGATCGGGTTGGGTCGGAACGGGTATGGCATGTGGGTCAAGTCGGGTAGGTGGGTCGAGTTGGGTCGCTTCTATAGCCCACCAGGAGGTGAATATTCCCCACACGTAGCGGAGACGTGTGGGGCGCGTGCGGGGCTTCGGAGTTTGAAAAAAATATGGAAAAAATCCTATATGCCTTTTAAGGGGGTTTTGAGACACTTACCAAGCTCGGTTCACAGTGATGAATGACAGAGAGTTTGATTTCACAACATGTGAAACTTGACCTTCGTCACCCCCTTACACGTCGGCGGTAACAGAGACAAAATTGACACCGATGGACTCGAGATGACACAAAGAACACGATGGTGTGGGAGGTATAAAAAATGAACAACGGTCGGTGACGAAACGTCGATTAAAAATTTTCTACTAAAAGAGGAAAGGTTGAAGAGAGAGAAGAAGGGTTTAAACTTTCTAAAATGGAAAATTTCTGATTTTTTGGGCTTTTAAACCCACATTTAAAAATGGTATAATTATACTATAGGTTCTCTAATTTTAGTTGCTTTATTAATTTGGATATAAATTTAATCAAAATTTCACTATAGTTCCTGAATTTAGTTACAATTTCAATTTAGTCATCATAATAAGTTTTAAGAAAATTTTAGACCCTAATTTGGAGTACAACAATATCTTAAATAAATATTATAAATTAATTATAATTTTAAAAAATATTTATTTGGTTAAAAATATAACAATTATAAATCTTGACGTTTGTGAATAGGATAAATTGGATTGGGAGGGTTGCCCTCACCTTTATAATACCCAATTCAGATTAGTCTATTAATAAATCAGATATCGGTAGATATTAAAAAAATATAACAATTATTTGATTTAATTTAGTGATTAAATATTGGATCTTTTTCGTAAGGGTCCCAAATTCATGCCATTCCGAATGCCATTTCAGTGATAAGGTATTTTTAACCCCGTATAATCAAAGAAAATTTAGATGGTGTTACGTGACATTAGTATGTAGAAAATCTCTATTGGAAAATCATTCAATAAAATTAGGTGTGTAATGTAGGTCGGTCTAGAGTAATAAAAATGAAACCATGAAACCGGGAGGACAATAACAAAAAAAAAAGAGTTAAAATTCAAGATAATATATTATCGTTAAAACTGATGATCAAAATAAAAAAATATATAACTTTAATGATATTTTTATAAATAATTTTGATGATTAAAATAAAAAAGAAAAATCCTTTAATGAAAAAAAAATAAAGAATTGACTGTTCTATTTTCTGTGGATTGATAATGATGTTTAATTATATCTGCATTTAATGCTTTTATATACATAGCTCTGATCTTCTCACGACACATTGATTTTGATTTATAAATGATTTAATTTCATTTATGGCTAAAAATAGCATTTTACATAAATTTAAAGGTTATATATTTTAGAGTAAATTACATATATGACCACTCAACGTAAAATAATTGTCACTGTACTATAATAACACTGTTACATGTACTACTATACTGATGTACAATCTTCAATAAAGAATGGATGTAATGATTTTTCAAAGCTTGTTAAGATCCAATCATTTATTACTTTGACTAAATGCCATACACTCAGTTATCGCAAATTAAAGTTGGGGCCATAAGTCAAAGGAACTATGTGGAAACAAAAAATATTAAATCATACCGTCAAGTAATTACAGTGTGACATTTCATGAACCAGGTGAATAGGAATGTGATTCTTAGCTTTCTTTATGAAGGATGCATGTATGAGAATTAAATCTGAAAAGACTCCAAAGGTTATAAAAATTGACATATATTGTGATTACTCTTTTTTTTTATAATAAAAACTGATAATTTTATTAAAAAATAATTATTTAAAACAATAATAAAAGTTTCCGGTTAAAATCAATTTTTTTTTTTGTAAAATGGTACTTTGTATTGAAGAAATTACAAAGTGACCACTCCGATGACCTCGTTAAAAAACCTCCCTACACCTAGTCGGAGGAAAAAGAGTTCGTCCTAGAATGGAAAAAATCATAAATTAAATACATAATTAAAACATTATCTTATAATCATTAATACAAAAAATTAGTTAATTGCGATTATATAAAGATTATACAAGAAAAAGTTGAAAATTTCATCCCAAAAAACTAGAATAAAAGATAGATACAAATAAATCTAACTACATCGACAAAAAAATCATAATAAGGGATCAAACTACTAAAAAATAGTCGACATACAAATTAGGATCAAACATCGTGAGAAAATTATATATGAATGCAAGTTGTATCCAAATACAATATGTGAGTCTCTAATAAGAAAAGATTAGTATGACAACAAATGAGCGTTATCATGATTAATTCCAGCGATATCAACTTCAACATTGAGAAGAATAATCGACAAGAATGACCATATGACCGGTAAAAAATCAAAAGCATGTCTAACTTAAAAAAATAATGCAATTTTGGAGAGAATACGTGAGGAAGGTGGTATTTTAAGTCCTAACTTCCAAATTTTCTTATCTTTGGCTGACAAATGAATTAGCTTTTGTCATTTTGTATGGAATAATAGTTCAATTATATTATGTTGTATATAGCATCAAATCCCCATTCATTGCTACCACATTATTCCATTTCTTGTCAACTTAGCCAGCCACTCACCTTGGGCAATCCTGGCAAGTTAATATTCAGTTTTACAGGCTTCCTTGTGGAATTCACCACTGTGAAAAAAAAAACATGATTGAGACATTAATTTTTGCGTCATTGGAGTATATGTAAAGCATCCATCGATAATCATCAGCTAGGAATTTCACCAAACCCATTTGGTAAAAGGAAAAGAAGTTGCAGTTCAAAGACAAAAATTCCATCAACCCCTCGGCTACTAATGGAAAAGTGGAACTATGTCTATGCCTATCAAGGTAGCAGATGCATACTACATTTTCCTCAGAATATTGAACATGGAAGATGATCATTAGCCTTCTAGAAATAGCCATCTTTCGTCATTTTGTAAAGTAGATTTGTATAAATGTTAGTATAGTTATAATTATATTTTGATTATTAGAGAGAATCCACTATGATTTTATGTTAGGGAAGTAAATTTATAAAATTTTAGGATTATCAATAAAAAATAAAAAATATATATAAAATATATGATAGTTTAAAATTTGTAGGGGTAACTGTTCCACGTACCTACTCCGATATCCATCCTTGATTGTATCAATAAGGTGATTGCAATAAGAGAAGATACATAAAGGGTTGAGGATTTTGCAGGCAACCGTTCATAAGGAATCAACCAGCATCATTCCAAGGGAGGGGGTTGGATGGAAGCACTAGAGCAAACCAACCTAAGCTAAAAAAAAGGTGTTTGATTTGTTGGTTTTTAGTGGCATGACATAACATGGCTTCACTAGTGTTGAAAATGTTCAAATTCTGAGTCAAAACATTGCTATGCCCCTTCCCCAATATGATGATGCCACGTTGAAGATGTTCAGTGGCATTGTGTACCACTAGCATCATATTTATATATGCATATCCAGAATATTTAATCAACCAATGGTATTGGTTTTATGTAGCACTAGATAATCTTATTTATGAATTTATGCTTCAATAATTTTATGATTGAATTCATTAAGTAGTGTCAGTGATAAAATGAATGTTGTTCTCCCTAAAACTCAAAAGTTCAAACAGTTTTGTTAGGATGCACCTCGTCAATAGACTGAATTTTTTTTAACATGAAAAGGATAATACTGGGGATCTTGGCTTTTAGACCAAATAAAGGGGGTGGGGGTGACATCAGGGTTAGTACTATTCAACAAAAGATCCAATGAGAGGATTGTAATATTGTAATTGGAAATTTGGAAGAGGGAGTGGTTCGGCCCTTAAAAAGGTTATAAGGACAATGAAAACACAATAATCATTGCCCCACTTGCATATAATTACAAGGAGAGGAGAACACAATTGAAAGAGAAAGCCCAAGACAAACAAATAAACAAAAAAGAGAAGCGATAATGTTTTTAGAAAGTGGGTGAGGGTGATGATCATTTCACCATCTTCATATGCAGGGGGGCATCTCATCATTTGATTCATTTGCAAGAATTGCAGACCATGTGAAGTACACAATGGGTTTTCGGAAACAAAAGATTTATCCAACCAAATTTCAATGACATGAAAACGATTATCACCTAATAAGAAACTTGTTGAGTGATTGTCAAAACTTTAGGGGCATGATTTCATGATACAGTGTATACGGAAGGAAAGCTGAAAGGGGCAGCCAGCCATGATAGCGCATGAAGATGTGAGTGTTTTTTGTGGTCCAAATTGGTTTAAGGCAAACTTATCATTGTTTAGAAGAGGTACTGTTTTAGATTGAAACATAGTTGAACTTGAAACATAAGATGTCTCTAAGGGTGGTCCAATGAAAATGAGGAGCAACATCAAGTCCCATATATCATCTTTGATGGGTGTATTTTGAAATGTGCAACGACAATAGCCGTACGTGGTAGTCTCTGCTAATACCACAGGCAACAAAAAAAGGAGACTAAAAAGAAGGTTTAAAGACCACAAAAATGGTCTGTTGATGTCAACTAATGAATCTTTTGTTAAAGGTAGTAAGAAAAGGCCAAGTTTACAGTCATGCTTCACACCAAAATTTGATGCCATATACCAAGTTACAGTGGCTTGTATTAATCACAAAAGGCGATGTGGATGAATAACTAACTTCTGGTGAAACCAAATTTTTCTTGCTATCCGACCAAACCCGTCGAGATATCAAAATTGTGAGAGAAGCGCAAGACATACGAGAGAGATTCATATTTTTCAATCCAAAATAATGGATGTGAAAACTTGTGCATGTTGCAGCTTCATATCACCTTTGCACAAGTCCGACCTTGGCTCGCAGTCTAGCAAACAAGTTTTAACAAAACTAATATTCAAACATGATATATGCACATCACAGTACCAAAGTGACGACAGATGGACAAGAATGTTTCACTTGCTTTAAGGGTCGGCCAAGGCTAATAATCAACCATTGAGTTGTATGATAAACCACGAAAAGAGAATATCCCTTGTAGTCTGTAAGTAAGCCATTTGACTACTAAAAAAAGGAGTCCGTTGAGGACAGAAAAATAAAACATGGCCATGTCAAGCAGAGTGCAGCAATATTGTTTCTTCAACTCTCAAGCAAACCAGCTCAACTCTTTTGATACTTGCATGACAATATTCACAATTTAATTCTTAAGAGTTATTATATGACTACAATTGATGCGGTTTCTGCGCTACTATAGCTATGAAAGGTTTTCATCACTAACAAATCACAAATATAGAAGCAACTTGAAGTTCGGTATGTTTATACTACTAAGGCATCCCTCAAGGCCTGATATGGAGACAAGTCTAATTTAAACTGATCAATCTACTTTGCCTGAAGAGGCCAGAGTCCAACAACTCAAGTCTTAGAAAACGAAGTTTTATCTCAGCAAAAACAAGAATAAGTTTTCAATGCTTGAAAGCATGACTGTTTAACATGATGATTCCGAGCAAGAATTATGCTCACTTTGCAGGCTTTCCTTCATTAGTTAGAAACATGAAAATCCATATGATCAAAATTCTCATGGATCGTTAACCACATAATTAGCAGCATGCAAAACATACTTTTAGAATACAAGCCAAGATTTACAAATACATATAATTCTCCCCACAGAAAAATACAAATACCACACTTGTTTCCAGAAATTGTTCACATTCCTCCTAATATTTGAACTTTGAAGGGTGCTTCCTTAAGTTAAAATACTTGAAAGGACTTCTTATTCATGTGTACGTTACAGTCAACAGAAGAGAGGCTATGATTTCTTAACATTTTTCATCTTACATAAGCAAACAAAGCTCTCATTTTGATCATATTTCACAATGGCTTAACAGCAAATGCCCATTTATTTGGGGCCATAATTTTGACTCAATTTAGCATATGCCTCCCCTTGTTCAATCTTAACTCATCTGTAGGCATTTCAAAAGCAACTGTAACAATCAAAAAAAACGAGGAAAAAGAAAAGCTCCGAAATTTCGAACGTAGAAATTCTAGGAGAATTAAAATTGGGTTACAACACAGAGTAGGCATATATCAACTCGTAGTATTAACTAACCCAAATGACTAAATTCAACTAACCTCCAAATTAAAAAAAATCATTGAAAATATAAAGTTCACCAAAATCAAGAGTCACTATCATCGTTATCATCGGCTTCACCCTTATTTCCCACTTCTTTCGCAATATGAACGCCAGGACGTACCACTCGCCGCCGCGTCCTCGAAGGTAAGATATTATCTAAGTCAACCTCCGCCAATGGATCATCAGATAAATCACTCTCACCCTCTGATTCAGCCCCGCCGTCACTCGAATCATCACCGTCGTCGTCTTCATCATCACTATCATTTTCCTCCTCTATCAAAATCCCTTTCCCTTTCCGGTCCACTGGGGTACTTCCATTCCCCTCCTCCTCATTGGCGTCGTCCTCTTCATAGTCATCATCGTCTTCCGCTTCACCTTCTCCGGAGTCGATTCCAGGATCCCGGTTCTCGGGTCCGGGACCAGAAACAGAGGAATCGTTGTTTCCATAAGGGAGGAGAGCGTGATTTTCTTCAGTTGGTTGGATGATTTCATCTTGGGTTTGGAGTTTGGGGGATTTATGGGGGAGGTTTCGTTGAGGATCGTGATCTTGGGAGGTGAGGTCGGATTTGCGTTTGACGTGCAATGCAGATTCGTGAGGACTCTTGGTTTCGGCCATTGGATTCGAAGCTGGGATTTTTTTGGTAGGGTTTACAGGAAGAGAAGCCCTCTTTTGAGGGTGTATTGCATTGCAATTACAAAGCTTGTAATTCTAGGGTTTTTATTCTCTCGTCACGTGAACTTTATTTTTATTTATTTTTTATTTAATACCTTAATATTTTCGGGTAAACTATACAAATAATCATTCATATTTGAGAAAATTTTGTCTTCTCCACCTAAGTTTTAAAAGTAACAAATTGATCATTAATATTATCAATTTATAATAAAATAGTCACAAATATTATCGATTTGTAATAAAATGGTCACTTTAGTTTTACCCCCTAAATTATAGATATAATATTGAATATGTCATTAAATAATGATTTTATATCTAATTTATCCTAAAACTTTTCAATTTCCCGTGTACACCACCAACTTTCTGAGTATAGGAAGTGAAGGGTTATCTCTGTTCAATGGCCGGTGAAAGCGTATTTGCAGTCGCAGCATCCTAGGAAAATTGAAATTTTGCTCGGCTCTTTAAAATGGTGAAGAAAACAACTTTGGATTAAGAGTGGAAAACGGATCTAAAAACTGGATTTATTTTCTTATCCTGTCTTGTTTGAATGTATTTGTAAAGTTTAGGAGCTTGAGTGCATAATTTATTAATTTATCAAAATTAGTTAAAAATGAACTGCGTTTTACTTCACCTTGCTTGTAATGCTACCTCTTTACCTAATATGGTGGGAACGAAATCATAGATGATTCAACCAGCGTAAAGTATGACCAGAAGCATTAACGGGGAAGCTAAAGGGAATTATAAGATGAGTTTAATGCATAAATAACATTATGCCAGACTCTGTAAGTCGAAGTTTTCTGGAAATTGGGATCCAAATTCTGATATGTTTTCCTAAACTGAGAATCTGTTGTTGTCTTGTTGTTTTGCTGCACATTGCTGATGTGTTTTTCTGTGGCATGAGTGACTGCCTTGCAAGGTTGCTGTTTTTGATATACAGATACATTCATTTAACGTAGCATATTATTTTCTGTAGCAGTTCAGCTGATTCTTTATATATATATATATATAACCTTGTCTATTTAAACCTCTAATTTTTAAAGCTTTAAGTTGATCCTCCTATCGAGTTCGACCACCGTTGGAACTCTGCATCTTATCTACCAAGGCAACAAGTTAAGATTTAGTCCAACTGGATCAAGCAACAGGTTGTGGAGAAAAGCTAACCGTGTCTAACTCTATGAAACAGGAAAGATGCAGGACCATCTCCAATTAGCTGAAGAAGATTTGAGAAAATCGTAAAAAAAAACTTGATGGCTGCATGGTTTCTGCTCAAAGCTGTTGGTCGGAGAATGCGGGAGCGTAAATCAGGTGGTTCCATCATCTTCATGACTACGTTCATCAGGGTAAATGCAATCGCTCGTGGTTTACACTTAGACGACGAGTTTCCTCGGTGGGTTGGGAAGGAGCAACGCCATTGCAGAGATGGTTGGATGTTGAAAGGATTTAGCTTCGACTGTCATCTATTTAATCAGTGATGGTTCCCGCTATATGACTGGGGCTACTATATTCGTCGATGTGCACAATCCATGGCTAGACCTCGTATGAGATCATATATGTAAACAAAATCATACCATCATTGTTGCTGATTCTCAAGAAAGTAGATTAAAGATGAATGAACAAAATAAACTGAGAAATCATACCATCATTAATTAAGTTTTTAAAAGCGGTGTAAAACTATTTCATACTACAAAAGAAAAATATAATATAATATAAAATAAAATATATTTTATATTAAATATGTTAATGATTTGATCTTTTATTTGATTTTCTTTTATGAATAATTAATATAAAGGTGATAAAAGTTAATTATGTTCATTTGGTAAAGCTTTTTAAAAACAATTTTTTTGTAAAACAATTTTTGTTTTAATCGAAAAATCAATGTCAATGGGTAAAAAAAAATGGTAGAAACGTTGGTTTTAAACCAATCGCAAAAGTTATGGTTTCTAGCATTTTCATTTTCAAATTTGCATTTGGAAGCAAATTAATTTTACCCCTACTAATGCACGAGTTTCACTCAATTATGGGTTTATATTTTATTTTAATAATTTTGTTTGAATGAAATATTTTATTTTAATAATTTAATAATAATTTTCTTTTAAAAAATAATTTATTACTTTTAATAATTTTTTATCATTTAAAATAAATAAAATTTATGATTTATATATTAAAATATTAATAGTGTTATATAAAATATATTTTATTATAATTATATTTTTTTATATTTTTATTATAGTTTAAAATGATATAATTCATATATAATAATAATTTTTAATTTTTTTAATAGTTTAAATTGATATGATTCGTATATATGTAAATCTGATTTAAATGTTATATTTTTAAGGGTAAAATATATGAATAGTCCTCAAACTTTTGTGGCACTTACATTTTGATCACCTAACTTTTGAAACTTACAATACAGTCATGGAACTTTTAGTTCGTTTTCATTTATGCCCCTGTCGTTACCTCCGTTAATTTTTCGCTAACATGGTAGTTAACCTCCCTTCAACTCTCTTCTTCTTCTTCTTCTAAAACCCTAACCTCCAAAAAATCAGAAACTCAAAAATCATAACCCCATTGAAAATCATAACCTCCACAAAATCAAAAACCAAATAACCATAACCCACAAAATGATTCTCCTATCTTTGGTTAAATAGCTCGAGAAGCTCCTGAAGGAAAGCTTTTAGAGATTTGGGTTGAACAACGAAAAAGTTCTGGCTTTCAGCTTACTCATGTAATTAATGATTTATCTGACCTATTTACTGTGAAAGACAAAGAGGAGGTTATGAATGTCAAGAAAACTTGACAAACGTTCATTAATGTCCCAATTTTCATCGTTAAAAGCTTAACAACGTTGAAACCACAGAGAAAACCCGATAGGATTATATACATTGCCGAATGTCCAATTAAATGACTCAATTGCCAGCTTGATTTTTGTACAATATTTTTCTCTCTATAATCGGAGCTCAGAAACTTAACACTAATATGCAAATCTCTACTTCCCGACCCAACACACTTTAATTACAAAACAAAAAACAACGCGATATGGCTATCGACACAACCATCTTCCATCTTGCGAGATGATTCCTTATAAATGAAATCCGCTTATAACTTAAAAGGAAATAAATTTCATTAGTCATATATAAAATGTTATACAAAATGTGATAATCTTATAGGAATAATATATATGAAATTAACTCACCTACCATAAAATTTTAAAAAGATTAAAAGAATAAATGATTAGTAAAGAATAATAAATAAGACAACATAAATAAATAAATAAATAAATAAACTATTAATTTACGTTATACAAAAACCTAAAACATTAAAGAAAACGTATTAGTAAAAAATAATGGGAATGAATACTAACACCAAATTAAAAGACTGAAAAAGTAAAACAAAAATACTAGTAAAATAAATGAAAAAAATTCAAACAATTGAAACGAACAGGGCGAACTAATTTAGGGTAAAAGAAAATTAAGGATATTGGACGGAAATAAATATAAAAAAATAACAAACAAAATGTTAATGAAATTAAATATTTAAATAATAAAATAAGATAATATAACAAGAAAAAGACTAGGATAAAATAAATGCAATCTACATATCATAAACAACAATTCAAGAATTAAATTGATAAAAAAAAAGTTAAACTTCAAAGATAATATAACATTATGAGGTTAGAGACTAAATTAAAATATAAAAAAAATCTTGAGTTTGGATCCTGAAAATAAACAAATAAAATATAGTTAAATTAAGCATTATAAAATAAATCAAAAAATAATTTAAACAAGTAATTTAACTAATATTAAAGGACTAAAAAAACAAAATAGAAAATTAGATAACAAAATTATGAGGTTATAAAGTGAAAATGATCAAATCGAGTTTCAAGGAAACAATGGGCCAGAAACTGTAGTTTTCCCAAACATGTAAGCCAGGCACGGGTCAGGTCTGATGAAACGACAACGTTTTGAGGTTTGATAAGCCTTCCGAAAACGACGTCGTTTTTGATGGGCTATAGATTGTTATTTTAAAACCACATTTTCTCATTACTTCTCATATAGCTTTTTTTGTTCTCTCTCCCTATCTATAAATGCAACTGATCACCGTCGTCTGCCCGCCATTCGTCGTTGATAACGGTCATCGGTCGACCGTGCCGCCACCGTCGCCAGTCTTCGATGGGGCCTAAATTACACGATAGCTTCACCTTGACGAGAGGAGTCCGGTTCTAGGGTCCAAATCGCCGAGAGACGCTCAAATATTCGTGTAACAATCGAAGACAGTTCAGCTTTCTACTCTTCGATCCGCCGTTGTCCGCCAGTGGATCGTTCCCATTTCAAGATATGTTGCTTAGCGTCATCTTCTCTTCCTTCTCAAAGATCGGATCTTCGAACAGAAACCCTCAACGCCGGCGAGGCCGTCAGCCGAAAGGTATGGAACCTTTTTTTTACTTTTTATTTTCACTCACTCTATTTCTTTTTCGTAAGTCACTCGTCGGAAACCTCACCGAAATCTGCTCGAACCTGCGAAAAAAAGTCAGTATCTAAAAAATTTCTTTTTATTGATTTAAACTTTTGAGAATACAATGGTTGGTTTGTTGCATTCGAACCCTATTCCATCACTGTTGTTTTTTTTTGTTTCCCCTGTTTTTTTTCATTCCATTTATACATGAAGCCTTTTCCATCTTTTCATTCGAATCAAAATCTTTTGGTTTAATACATTAAATCAGAAAAATGATTTGAATCCCGAAAAATCTGTTCTTGATTTTTCTGTTGATTAAATATTTCCTTTTTCTTTGCAGTAGAAGATCTTCTTGTCAACAATGATTCGATCGGCGCCTAAATTGAGTCGGAGGGTCGCGCGTGCATCTTACGCGCGTTAACTGATTCCTATGGCTAGCAGCGCCTTGGCTGAAAGTTCTCTAGGGTTCCCATCAACCCTATTTTGATTGTAATATGGGCCCTTGATCGTACTTTTCCGATGGTTGAGGATGTGCGACTGATTGATCTTCTAGGGTATTAGGGTTTCTTCAAAACATTTGATATGTTGGACTGTGAATAAACGAGCTAGATTTGGGCTATCTTACAACAATTGGGTCTACAAGAATAAAATAATTGGATGTAAAGATCCATGTATTTCCATACATAGTAATATAATAACAGTAGTGATAATTATTATAAATAGTAATAGATAATAATATCAATACGGGTCAATAATAATAATAAATAGTAGTAAATAATAATAAATATATTAATAATGATAAGGGAAATAATATTAAATAATAGCATATATATAGAATGTGTACAATGATAATATATAATCATATATAAATAATAGTAAACAACATATATGGCAATGGTAGAATAAATATAATATACATAATGATATTAGATTAATAATAATACTATAGAATAGTAATATGAATAATTTAATCTCGGATAAAAACGAGTGTTTACATTTAGATTCCAGTGTGAAGAAATTTTTGAATTAAGGAGAATTTATCAGTTCACTTTCAAATGAAAGAACTTAAACAACTTAAACATTTCCTTGGTCTAGAGATTAATTACATCAAGAAAGAATTTTTTTTCTCTATCAGAGAAAGTATTCCAGTAAACTATTGAAAAAGATTCTAAATACTCAATTGCAAGGTAATTTCTATGTTGTTGGAACCAAAAGCCAAAAATTGTGCTAATAAAGAGAGATTTAAAAATTGTGCTAATAAAGAGAAAGATTTAAAAATTGTTATAATGTATTGATAATTAGTGGATAGTCTTATATACTTAACTTTAACAAGAACAAATATTTCTTTTGTAGTTGACATTGTGTCACTACATTTAAAATATAAAGAAATCTCTCTTGAAAATAGTACATCGGATTTTGAGATACATAAGAGTTACAATTGATCATGGTATTCAGTGTAAAAAGATAAGGATTACTAGTTTATACTTGGATCTATAGTAATTTTTGGTGTAACAAATGACAACCCATAATGTCTTTATCAACTATAGAAGTAAAGTATCGCGCAGTAGCAATGACAACTCAAGAGAATATTTGGATTTTACAATTGTTAAAGAACTTGCATCAACAAGTGGAGCTTCCAATCAACTTATATTATGACAACTTGTCAACCATGCATTTAGCTAAGAATTTATTTTTTTTATGTAAGAACTAAACATGTGGAAGTGCACTACCACTTTGTTAAAGAAAACGTTTTGTAAAGAGATTAAACTTGACCATATGAAGACATAAAATCAATTGAAAGACCTATTAACGATTGGGTGGTAACGAACTCAAAAGCTTCTACTGTCAGTTTTAGGGATGATAAAATTTGCTTCAACTCAAAAATTGATTTTTTTTCGACTCGACTCGGTTTAAAAAAAATCAACTCAAAAACAATTTAAGTTCAAATCGAGTTGTAAAATACAACTCGAATAACTAAAAAATTTTAGTAATTAGTGGATGAATTTTCAAGTGTCGAGTCTCTCAATTGTGTATGATATATGTATATCATATATGAAAGAAATATATATGTATTATATTTTTTCAAAAGGCACACATGAATTGTTATATATATGTATTGTATATGATCATAAAAACCATTTAAATTGAAATCAATAATATCATAATATTATAATATTTATATTCAATTTAGGGTAAACTACTTCAAATACCACTGAACTTTAAGTTCGGACTCAAAACCACAAATGTTTCAATTTTACCAATTTTAGCACTGGCGTTGAACTCTATTATGCCACTGCCATTAATCCATTAATGGGATGCTGACATGGCATCTTCTTACCATGACTGATATGATCCCTATTGTATGTCCGAGTCATATATGTAGTTGTCCGATCATGATTCTAGTAAAAACTGATTACGCAAGGTTTGAACTCGTAATTGCATAAAAAAGAACGTAAGTAGGAAAATGATATGATAATAATGATAATGAAGGGTTGAAAGGATGATAGTTGTTGTTTGAAGGTTATGAATGAGTGAATATTATGGTTAAATGAAATAAAGGAAAGTAAGGATAATATAATGGTGGTAACGTGAACTTTGTATTTGTAAAGAATGACAGATTGTGACTTGATACCTATATAGAGCTAGGAACCATAATATAAAAATGGAATGAAGTGGAAGAGGGTGGAACGTGACCCACTATCTACAGATGAGCTAGGAACCAACGCTATAAGCAAATGGGATGGATAAGACTACAAGACTATCTTGAAGCTGATAAAGTTCTTAAAAAGAACTAGAATGAAAGCAAACTCTCAAAGGTATTTTATAAATCAAAGTTGTGTACTAAATGATAAAAGGTTCCTATTTATAGTACTTATCAGCTTAAATGTAAATAGCTACAAAAGAGAATGAATGCTCATAATAATGGTGTTAAATGCTCTTGAATGGCTTGTTTCTTCTCTTCTTACTTGGTGGATGAATATGATAGATTTCTTGGATGAATTTAGACACTTTTGGGGCTGAATTTGGCTTAAATTTATCCAGGGGTGGAGGTTATGTGGCTACCTTGTCTTGCTTGAATATGAAATAAAGTGGAATGAATGTACTTGAATGCTCATAAACCTCCTTGCCATCCACTCTTCCTATTCCATGCATAATTATTACACTTAATTGTCATAATAAGTGAAATAATTCATCCTTCATTTCATGCTCCTTAAAGATTATAAATAACTTCTTAAATTGGATGACAATGCCCTTAAATGCCTTGAATAAGTGAGTAATAGTGACCTTCCATTGCTTTATAATCATCCCAAAATGTTATTTCACCTTCAATATGTAATAAAGAATGACTTTTAATGATAACAATGTATGTCTCCCATGTAGAATGTGAAAAGGTTCTCATTGGTTTAAGTTCATCATTGTATAAAATTCCCGTAATGAAAATTCCAACCTACATTGTCTCCGACAAATCGATCATATCTCAATCTCACATATCGGATTGGGGTGATTCAAAAGGCATTAGAAAGCTAAGAGATAGATGAATAATATCCAATTGATTTCAGGACCCAAACACATCTGCATCACATCCAAAAATGAAAAACATTCTTATTGATATTCTTGCATTTGTTATGATTGTTCAACTCCCCTCATGCACCTAGACACAATAGAGTACACATTCAAGCTTTAAAATAAATTAAAAACAAACAACATACATGTCATACAAACATTTAAAGAGCTAGTTTAATTAATGAACCAGTTTATATAAATGAAATAGTTTAATTAGTGAACTAGCTTTACTGAATGAAATAGCATACTTAAATGAAGTAGCTTTCATAAAGACCTACATACTTTAATGAACTCATGCTTGAATGAATTAAAAATGCTTTAATGAACTACCATGCATATTTATTCAAGTGAATTAAATTAACTAATATGTATAATTAACAAGCAAACTAAGTAATGTTCATGCAATGTCATGCACCAGTAGAATCATGCAAATGAATGATAAGGTATAATGCTTAATGAGCAACTAGAGGATGAAGTAAGGTGGAACTCCATTCAAATTAGCCTTGGTGAACTTCAACGATGTGATCAAATCGAAAAGAAAGTTAGGGCTGGTTAGGATCATATCATCCCCTCTCTTTTTAAATTGATTTGTACCTAAATTGACACTTACTATAAAAGAAAACAATCTTGACTTCCTTTTAGCTGGGAACTTCATTCTTGTTTTGCACAAACACCATTCTTTGAGATTAAGTTTTGCTTACTTGTGCACTTTACTTCCACATTGTTCATCCTAATAGGTTATGTTCTTTGCACTCTTTTGTGTTCATTTGAATCATCATGATGGTGGGTGGAGAGTTTTGACCTTTGAACTTCTTCAAGTAGGTAGGTTACTCCATCCCCTTTAATCTTTGTGCCCTTCTACATGATGGCTCTTGAGTAGGTGGATGATACTTGCTTCATACTCTTGAATTGATTGATTTTGGGCAGAATATATACTCTAGAGTGGCCTTGTTTTTTATAGGACAATTTTCCTCCAAATGAAAATGGAACTTGTCTTCATAGGTTGGTAATATAACTCCACACACATGAATTATTTTTCTGCAAAATAAACCAAAGTTAGCAAATGAAAAACAATTAATATAATGAATGGAAATAACAAACCATGGTAGGTATTTAATGGGTCTTAGTTGATGAATTTCTTCAAGCTTGGCATTGCTCTTGGAATGTCAATGAACACAACTATTGGGACTTCAAGTGACATATTCTTTGGAACTTAAAATATCTTAACTCTTATAGCATCAAGGGACACACCTTTTGAGTATCCAAAAGTCATGTCTATTGGTATTCAAATGACAAATCCTTTAGTTATCCAAAAGTCATGATTCTTGAATCATCTCCTTGAAAAGATATGTATCTTAGATTGTCCTGCAAAATAAAAAAGTAGGGTTAGATAAATTTTTGTTTTTCTTCTTCACATTCTCTCTCATAAAAAGGGTCATCAAAACATGGAAGATGATTGATAATTGGCAATACACTTGGAATGTATCTTTCTTCATCATGTAATAAAGGTAGATCAAGACTAGGAAGAATATAATTCTTAGTGAAAAATAAATCTTTATTTTCTTATCCACAATCATTCTTTTCACTTTCAAGTATTTCAACCACACTCTTAATCTTTTTAACTCCAATTTGTTTTTCTTCTGCATTCTCTTTTAAATTTTTATATATCTTCTTCCACTATCAATGTCTTTTCAACCCGATTCTTTTTCTTTCTTGCAAACAATTCTTTTTCTAGTTGTTCTTGTAATTGTGTTTCTTTGACTAAATTGTCAAGCACTTTTAAAGACGAGATATATTTTGGATTGAAAAATGTTCTTGGCTCACTCTTTGTTGAACTTCTGGCATTATTTCTTGTTCAGAAATTGAAATCCTCATTGTAAGATCTTACACTCCATTTGGATGTAGAATTAAAAAATGATCGATTGCCATCTCTTCTCTTTACTTGCCTTTTGACCTTCAATGGAGACGTTTGTGAACTGTTTTCTATTATTTGATCAAACTTCTTTGAGATTGGGTTGAGATGCCTTTTTGAGCAAACTCCTCATCTCCTGATCGATATATTGAAAATAAGAATTTGATGAAAAATCTCGTACGTCGTCCCTTGTATAATCATTTGGCCTTGTGTAATTTTGAGACATGAAAGAAAAGATTAGTAATAAAGATGAAATAAACCTCACACATAGAAATTCACAAATACACTCCAAAGAAAATCACTCCACTCGTTTTCACTTGGGATGACTTTTACCCTTGATGTGCACTCTTAACTTTTACCACACTTGTTTCCTTTTCAAGTCCTTTTGTAACTCTCTCAAGGCTTACAAAGTGTATCATGGAATTCAGCTGAAACAAACTTGGTTAGGTAGTAGATTGAAGTGAGTAGAAAAGAAAATAGGCTACAAAGAAATAAGAAAATATGAGAATAAGTAATTAAATGGCTAAGAAATGAAGAACAAAATTGAAATTCTGAATTTTTTTAATAAAGAAATATTACTCACTCTCTCAAACTTTTCTTATTTTTCTTTTTTGAATTTTTTACTAACTTAAGAGAGAGAAAACTGACTTCTTACTGAATCAGTAGCTCTAATACCAATCGATATAATCCCAGTTGTGTGGCCCGAGTCATATATGTTGTTTATCGATCGTGATTCTAGTAAGAAATTGATTCTGAAAGGTTTGAATTTTGTAATTGCATAAACAAAGAACATAAGTAGGAAAATGATATGATAATAATGATAATGAAGGGTTGAAAGATGGTATTTGATGTTTGAAGGTTATAAAATAGTGATGGATATTATGGTTAAATGAAACAAAGGAAATGTGAGGATAATATAGTGGTGGTAGTGTGAACTTTATAAATTTATAAAGAATGACAGATTGTGATCGGCTAGATAGAGATAGGAACCAACAATATAAACAATGGAATAAAGTGAAAGATGGGGGAACATTACTCACTAGCTATAGATGAGTTAGGAACCAACGCTATAAGAAATGGGATGATGAAGACTACAAGACTATCTTGAAGCCGATAGTTCTTCAAAAGAACTAGAATGAAAGAAAACTCTCAAAAGGTATTTTATAAATCAAAGTTGTGTACAAATCTTCTAAAGGTGCTATTTATAATACTTCTAGGCTTAAATGTAAATAGTTACAAAAGAAATGAATGCTCATAATAATGGTGTTAAATGCTCTTGATGGCTTGTTTATTCTCTTCTTCCTTGGGCTGAATATGATAGAGTTCTTGGATGAATAGACACTTTTGGGGATAAATTGGCCTTAAATCGTCTGAGGGTGGAGGTCATGAGGCTTCCCTGTATTGCTTAAATATGAATAAAATGGAATGAATATAGTCCTTGAATCTCATAAACCTCCTTTTCGTCCACTCTTCCCATCCCATGTTAATTATCACACTTAAATGTCATAATAAGTGAAATAATTCAGCCTTCATTGTGCTCCTTGAAGGTTACAATGCTCTTGAATGGCTTGTTTCTTCTCTTCTTCCTTGTGCTGAATATGATAGAGTTCTTGGATGAATATAGACACTTTTGGGATAATTTGGCCTTAAATTCGTCTGATAGGGTGGAGGTCATGAGGCTTCCTTGTATTGCTTAAATATGAATAAAATAGAATGAATAGTCCTTGAATACTCATAACCTCCTTTTCGTCCACTCTTCCCATCCCATGTTTAATTATCACACTTAAATGTCATAATAAGAAATAATTCAGCCTTCATTGCATGCTCCTTGAAGGTTACAACAACCCCTTAAATTGGATGATAATGGCCTTGAATGCCTGAATATATGAATAATGATAACCTTCAATTGCATCATAATCATCCCAAAACGTTCTTGCACCTTCAATATACAATAAAGAAGGACTTTTAATAATAACTCAATGTATGTCTCTAATGTAGAATGTGAAAGGTTCTCATTGGTTCAAGTTCTCATTGCATAAATTCCCATAATGAAAATTCTAGCGTACACTGTCTTCGATAAATTGATCATATCTCAGATCTTGATACCAAATTGAGTGATTCAAAAGGTGTTGGAAAGCTAATAGATGAGGAATATATCCAATTGATTTCAGGACCCAACACATCAGTATCACATCAAAAATGGAAGACATTCTTACTGATATTCTTGCATTTGTGCATATTTATCCAAGTGAATTAAAAACTAATAAGAATAATTAAACATGCAAACTAAGTAATGTTCATGCAATCTCATGCACAAGTAGAATCTTACAAATGAATGATAAGATATAGTGCATAATGAGCAAGTAGAGGATGAAATAAGGTAGAACTCCCTTTGAATCAGCCTTAGTGTGCTTCAATGATGTGATCAAATTAAAAAGAAAGTTGGGTCTGCTTAGGATCACATCAATGACAATGATGACATGGACGGTTTCAACAAAATGACATAGTTTTTATAAAGACTATTCAAATTTCTTAAACGACTTAGTCTTGTGAATGGTTGTTATTATTTCAAAAAATAATTAAACTATTCATTAATATATTTTTATTCCCAAAACAAAATTAAAACCTTCTTAGCCAAACCTCAAAACTCATCAGGCGAACGAACGGAAATTCAAAGGAGAAAAAAGAATCCTCTGTAACTAAAAAATTGTTTCATTTGATTTTTCACTGCAAAAACAAAATGGAGAAATGATTCCTGTGATCCAAAGGAATGATGAGCATAAAATATGGTAAGGATGTTCTAAAACGAATAACCTTTTTGAAGAGTTTTCAATTTTTTTAGTTTTTGTTCGAAATATGGTAAAGATGTTCTAAAATTTTTTTTAGGGTATTTTTAAGGTTGTACGAAATATTTTTAAGGTTTTGTTTGAAATAGGGTTTTGTTCTAAAGATAATTTTTTAGATTAGTGATAAAAGAGGGTTTTCATTTGTTATTTTCGATATATTTTTTCGTCTTACAATTGTTGTTGTATATGCATATTTTTATATTTATTGTGATTGTTGTTGTTGAATAGGGTTTTCGTTATTATAAAGTTGTCATAAATTGTGGCCCAAGTTTTGTTTTGTTTTGTTTTGTTTTTCAAATTTTCATGTGAATGATGGCCCATCTATTGGGTTTTTATCTCTGAAAAAATGATTTTAAAGTTGGGTAAATGGTCCACCATTATGCTAAAGTATTGTGATTGTTGCTGCTGAATAGGACTTAATTTTTATGATTATTAGGGACATAATCTGAATATTTTACTATTGTCATGCATCATGGTGGCTTTATGGTAAATTCATCTACTTTAAATACGCTGGTAAGAAGGTAATTTTTTATATGTGACATATGAACAATATGTCAATGCTTGAGATGTATGATATTGTCAAAGATTTAGGTTATTCTAGTTTGTGGAAATTGTTTTGGAAACAACCTGGGGGATATTAACTGCTAAGCCATTAAGAATAGATTGTGATATTATTAACATGTTAGAAGATATGCCCAGAAATAGACAAATTCATTTGTACTTGGAAGAAAATAAAGTAAACTTTATGACTGAGTTAAACTCTAAAATTGTTATAACTTAAACTCATGAAATTGTTGTAATTGAAACTCATGAAACAGTTAGGATCGAGTTGAAATATAAAGAAAATACATAATATATAGCTGATGAAAGTGATTCTTCTGATAGTGGTTTTGAGTACAGTGAAAATGATGTGAGTGATAAATAGGGGTTTGTACATGTGGTGTATGTGGGAGTGGATTTTGAAAGAGAATTTAATGGGTTACATAATAGAGATGAGGGCGAGGTTGATATGTCCTCGAATGATAAAGATGGGATTGATGAAGTAGAGTCATTAGATAGTGGAGATGAATATGACTCTGATTCAGATGGTCGAGGAAAACGTAGATGTCCTGAGTTTAACATTGAAACTGATATAGAAAACCCCCCCAATTTAAAGTTGGGATGATTTTTAGTAATAAGTTTAAGTTGAAAGAGGTTTTCAGATAGTAAGGGATTAAGAATAGGGGTGATATCAGATTCAAAAGAACCAATAGTGTAAGGGTGCATGTTGTTTGCAAGGAAGGGTATCCATGGTATATTTGGGTATTAAGGGTTGATCGAAAAGATGAAACGAATACCTCATGGAAGATAAAGTCTTATGTAGGAGAGCATAATTGTTGATGTGTTTTAAAAATAAAAATGCAACCTATAAGTGGATGACTAAAACATTTCTTGAAAATTTTAGGGCTGACCCTAAGAACCCGGCTAAAGCTTTAGGACAAGATGTGTTAGAAGATCATGTGTATAAAGTGTCATTAAGTAAATGTTTGAGAGATACACACTTAGCTCTTGATATGATTATGGGAGTCACAAGGGTCAATACTCAAAGATATATGATTATATTGAAGAAATTAGTCCAAAATTGATCAATAATGTGTTCGAAAGAATGTATATATGTTTACAAGCATGAAAAGAAGGTTTCAAAGGTTGTAGACATATAATTAGTATTGATGGTTGTCACCTTAAGGGTTATTATGGAGGTACTTTTTTTTTTGCTGTTGTTGGTATTGATGATAATGACAACATCTATATGTTGTTGTTGAGAATGAAAATGAATCATCTTAATCTTGGTTTCTTTTACTGTTGGAAACTGATTTGGAGATTGTAAACTCTCATAATATCACATTTTTGTTAGACAAGCAAAAGGTAATTATGATTTACCCCTTATTTAATTTTTTCTATTTTGAATAATTTTATTAATACCTTGCTTACTGTTTTTAGGGACTAGTTGAGGCAATGCTACATGTTTTACCTAATGTTAAGCGCAGGACTTGTGTGAGACACTTGTACTCCAACTTTAAGAATAATGCTCAATTCAAAGGGAATAACTTAAAGGATGCATTGTGGAGGGCAACTCAAGTAGCATATAAAAAGATTTTAAAGATGCAATGACTGAACTGAAGGCATGATCAAAACCAACATTTGATTGGTTGAATGCAAATGAGCATACCCAATGGTCAAAATCTCATTTCTCCCCAAGAAGAAAATATGAAATGTTACTCAACAATTTGTCTAAGTGCTTTAACAAGGTAAAATGAATAAAATTAATTACATAATTTGTTTTCATTTTATGAAACTAAATATCAATTTTTTCTATTACAAGATTATTCTGAAAGCTCGAGATAAACCAATTATAATGTTAATGGAGATGATCAGGACCAAGATAATGGAAAAAATTGCTATTAAAAAAGAAGTTGCAGACAAGTAAACTGAAAGTTTGTGTTCAATAATCCAAAAAAAAATTGAACTTGTAATTCAACTGTCCACTAGGTACTGTTGATTTAGAAAATCATTCATTTTATTAATTTTAACTAATTCTTGATTGATTGTTGTTTGTAGGTGTTAGCCTACCCATACTGGAGGTCAAAAGTACCAAGTGTCTTTTGGACCAGTTAACGATCATACTATTGCTTTTAGAAAATCATTTGTGCTCATGTATAAAGTGGGGTCTCACCGATTTGTACCATGACTGTAACACCCTTAACTCATATCCGACCCGAATACAAGTCTGAGGTGTCACATTGACTTTTCAAAACCTTGACTCTTATAGAAACCCCGAGAATTTTTAAAACTTTCATTAAAACGAAATACTTTAATTTACATAAGACCATAAAATACAAAATCGATCAGAGTATTCGTAATTAACACTTATTACATGCCAACACTCTATACATAACCAAGTACATACTTTGTCAATTACTTCTGATATGATCTCTTAGTAGTATTGTTGTCCGTGCTACTTCTATTTCCACTTTTCCTGATTCTTGGTACCTACGTGTAAATCACTTACACGCTAAGTCATAGACTTAGTGATGCAATAAATGAATATGTAACAATAAACTTATGAATGTTCATACTTACAATTGGATCATGACATTTCAATATGCATGTATCTATCGCACGATAACATATAATGCACATACGAAACTTACCTTCTTGTATCACTTTCACTGTAAATCGGTATTTCAATTGCATAGCCCATGTATATTATTGAGATTAGAGGTATATGATTGCATTGAGGTTGTGCACTAATGCTGTCACCACAGCTCGTATCTATTCCCTCATGGGGCACCGAACCTTAGTTCAGTATTCGTCCCGTAGGACTCCTACATCTCGAAGGACTACGTCCCGAAGGACTACTATACCCTCGACTCTTGGCATGCCAATTACACCTATAATTCTCATATCGTTACTATGGGCATTATTCTTATATTCAATGTTCTGTACTCATATCATTTCACTTGTCATGTATCTCATATCACTTCATATCATGTTCTCATATCACAGGTCATATCACATATCATATCACATGAACATATATATATCTTATGCATGTATCACATAATATCATGTATGCATGTTCACAATTACTGTATTATAAAAATCAACATAGGGATTAGACTTATCACAAGTCTTATTCCATTATAATATACATATAGTATGCACTCACCTTAGCTTTGCTTTGATTCGATTCTAATCCTTTGATCGTTCCGGAATAAGCTTACTTTTAGTATCTACATAATCACACATGGATCTATATCAGTATTATAAACTAATATACTCTAATGGTTCACTCTTAGACTAAGAGAAAAGTCAATTTCATCTTTTAATGAAGGTATGCATCGATGCACTACTGATGCATCGGTGCATAAAAGGTATTCGATGTAGTATTATTGCTGGGATGCATTGATGTACTCCTTATGCATCGATGCACCAATTGCATTCAATGTTTTTATTTTAAAAGAGTACATCGATGCACTACCAATGCATCGATGCACATTCATACAATTTCTGGGTTTTAACCTTGATGCATCGATGCACCATGAATGTGCATCGGTGCACTCTGCCCAGAATCCTCTTTTTGAACCCGAAAGTTCATTCATTTGGATTAAATCCTTCATGTTTAATCCCCTTTTTCATTCTTAACTCTAGTACACATCCTTAAACCAATTTATACTCATTTTATTTCATCTTAAACCTTGAAATCCTATCCTTCATATGAAATTCAAGAATTACATCAATAATCCAACATGTTTGAATTCCACTTTTAACACTTCATATATCTTAACTAGATTGATGACAAGTCAAATTTAACTTTCAATTCTAGTTATGAACTCTATTCCAAGATTTCATTTAAGAACTTCAAATCTTAAATCTCTCATAACTCAATCATCCTTTGATATTAAGATAACTTAAGCTTTCCTTAAGCTTAATTATCATCTAATAATCAAAACCCAATATTAAATTTAACAAGAAACTCAATAATCAGAAATCTTACCTTTGCTTTGGTTCACACGTACAAGGAAGAAAGAAGAAGAAGATAACTCTGGAAGGCTTTGGTGTTCTCTTCTTTTCATCCCACTTGTACTCATATATATCCTTATCCCTTCTTTAATTAATTTTCCTTACAAATGGCTCTTTTGCCCTTCCATTCCTTCTTCCTTTCAATTCAATCCTACACAATCATTTACATATAAATCTTTATACTATTCATTCATTCTATTTTAATCACCAAAATATGAAACTTTCTAATTTAGTCACTAACCCGGTATTGAGGATGGTACAACTCTCCCCCGTTAAGAAAATTTTTCCTCGAATTTTCATTATGCAAAGAGGTAGGGGTACTTAATCCTCATATCCTCTTCACGTTCCCATTGTTGCTTCCTCTACTTTGTGATTCCTTCACAAGACCTTAACCAATGGAATAGTCTTGTTCCTTAGTTGTTTAACTTCGTGAGCTAATATTTGAACAGGTTCTTCCTCATAAGTTAAATCTGGTCGGACTTCAATTTCTTCAGGAGTCATAATGTGAGATGGATCAGATCTATATTTCCTAAGGATTGAGACATGAAAAACATTGTGTATCTTTTCCATTTTAGGTGGCAAAAATAACTGATATGTTATTGATCCTACCCTCTTAGTAATCTCATAAGGTCCAATGAACCGAAGGCTCAACTTTCCTTTACGTCCAAACCTCAATATTTTCTTCCACGGAGACACTTTCAAGAACACTTTATCTCCGACTTGAAATTCAATTTCTTTCCTTTTTAAATTAGTATACGATTTATGTCTATCAGCTGCAGCTTTCAGATTATTTTGAATTACTTGAACTTTCTCTTCTGTATTCTGAATCAACTCAGGACCAATAACTTCTCGATCCTTAAGTTTATACCAGTTCAAGGGCGTACGACATCTTCTTCCGTATAGAGCTTAATAGGGAGCCATTTTGATGCTTGACTGATAACTATTGTTGTACGCAAATTCAGCAAGTGGTAAATACCTTTCCCACGATCCTTTGTATTCAATAACACAAGCTCTTAGCATATCCTCCAGAATTTGAATAGTTCGCTCGGATTGACCATCGGTTTGAGGATGAAACGTTGTACTGAAATTTAACCGAGTTCCCAATGCTCTATGTAATGACTTCCAAAACCGTGATGTGAATCTAGGATCCCGATCAGAAACTATGGAAATAGGTATACCTTGCAACCGTATAATCTCTCTAATATACAATTCAGCATACCTATCCATGGAGAAATCAGTTCGTACTGGAATAAAATGGGCTGACTTAGTCAATCTATCCACGATTACCCAGATTAAATCCTTTTTGTTCAGAGTTAAAGGCAAACCCATCACAAAATCCATCGTTATGTTTTCCCATTTCCATTGAGGAATTGAAATTGGTTGTAACAATCCTGATGGAACTTGATGTTCAGCTTTGACTTGTTGACAAGTCAAACACTTTGATACAAATTCCGAAATGTCTTTCTTCATTCCCGGCCACCAATATCGACTCTTAAGATCCATATACATTTTGTTTCCCTCCCGGATGCATTGTCATGGACTACAATGAGCTTCCGTTAACAAATCATTTAATTCATCATCATCCGGAATTACTAATCTTTCTTGATAATACAAGTTCTCATCAGACTTAATCTCATAATCCATACCCTCTCAATTATTTATCTGTTGTATCCCTTTAAACACTTTTCATCTTTACTTGCAATTCTTTAATTCGATTTAGCCAAACGGCTTGACTGTCAATTCTGCACAATTGCACCTTTTTCTCTTAACGATAATCTAGCATCAAGAGTTCGCAAAGCTGCAAAACGTCTTTCGACTCAAGGCATCAGCTACCACATTTGCCTTTCCAGGATGGAAATCAATCACATAATCCTTGAGAAATTCACCCATCGTCTTTGTCTTAAATTCAACTCTTTCTGAGTCTCAAGTATTTTAAGCTCTTATGATCCGATACAAGTAGCACTTCACCATACAAGTAGTGACGCCAGATCTTTAAGCAAACTACTGCCACCATCTCTAGGTCGTGTGTTGGATAATTTTTCTCGTGCGGTTTTAGTTTTCTCGAGCATAGGCTACCACTTTGCCTTCTTGCATTAATACGCATCCCAACCACTATGAGACGCATCACTATACACTATAAAGTTCTTTCCAGACTCGGTTGAACTAATACTGGAGCTTCTGTAAGAATCTTCTTTAACTTTTCAAAACTCTCTTGACATTCTTGAGTCCAAACAAATTTTACTTCCTTTTCAACAGTTTAGTCATGGGTAATGCTATAATCGAAAAGTTTTTAACAAACCTTCGATAATAACCAGCTAACCCCAGAAAACTTCTAACTTCCGATAAATCTGTAAGTGTGAACTATGCTCTTCTTCTGACTTTGAATATATTAAAATATCATCAATAAACACCACAGCAAACTGATCCAAATACGGTTGGAAAATTCTGTTCATTAAATCCATAAAAGCAGCTGATGCATTCGTAACTCCAAACGACCGTTTTTGAAATGTCTTTTTCTTGAATCTTTAATTGATGATAACCCGAACGTAGATCAATTTTTGAGAACACTGAAGCTTCCTTTAATTGATCAAATAAATCGTCGATTCGGGGAAGTGGATACTTGTTCTTGATGGTCACTTTATTGAGTTGTCTGTAATCGATACAAAGATGCATTGATCCATCTTTCTTCTTAACAAATAGAACTGAAGCTCCCCAAGGTGATACACTTGGTCTAATAAAACCTTTGTCCAATAACTCCTTTAATTGAATCTTTAATTCTTGTAATTCCTTTGGAGCCATTCTGTATGGTGCCATTGCAATGGGCGTTGTTCCTGGCATTATCTCAATCTAGAATTTTACCTCTCTGTCAGGAGGTAAACCTGGCAACTCTGCAGGAAATACATCGAGAAACTCTCTGACTATAGGAATCTCTTCAATCCCTTTCTCCTTGGTTCTAACATCCAGTACATTAGCAATAAACCCTTGACATCCCTGTAGCATAACTTCTTTGCAGTCATCACTGAAATCACTTGCTAATGGATTCCATCTTTCACTAAATACAATAACTTCTATTCCTTCAGAACTTCTCAATGTCACTCTTTTCAATCTACAATCGACATTAGCGTAATAACGATATAACCAATCCATCCCCAGTTATCACTTCGAATTCAAAAGGTAATTCCATCAGATTAGCAGGAAATTCAATTCCCTGAATCCGTATGGACACCCTCGGCTCACCATATTTACCTGAGCACTGTGCCCTAGTGGATTCGTCACTATTACTTCATTACTAGTTTTCTAAAGGAATTTTCAATTCTCTTACTAACGTACTAGTAATATATGAATATGTAGATCCCGGATCCATCAATACAATAACACCTTTGTCAAACAATAGAAAGGTACCTGTTATAATATCTGGGTCATCACAATCCTCATTGGTCTTGAGGTTGTACACTCGAGCAGTGGAGTGTATCTCCTGTTGAGCAGAGGACTCTGACTGACTTCTTCCTCTGCCTCAACCTCTTCCCCTCTGGGCTACAGAAACAAACCTCTCTGGCTGTACAGATTCACTGGTTGACATTGGACAATCTCGAACGAAATGTCCGACGTCTCCACATCTAAAGCAGACTCCAGAAATCATTCGACATACCCCTAAATGATTCTTTCCACAATGCTGGAATTGTCTGGCTTGACTCTGATTAGTTCTCCCAGCTCCATACTCCACTGACTGAGTTTGTCTACCTCTTATTTGATTTGATCCTCTAGCGGAGGATGCCACTGATTCTGATCTAACCTGGGGTCAAAAATCAGCATCTTTGCCCCTTTTTGATGGTGCGGAATTTGAAGAAACACCCGTTCTTTTGACTGTCTGAGCTCTTGAATTTTCAAACCTCTCGTTCTGCTCTTTCCAGAGCCTTGGCACGTTAACTACTCTTGAAATGATGATAAATTCAAGACAATCAACATTTCCTTTAACCGAGGACGTAAACCCTCTACGAACCACTCATAAGTATCCTTTTCAGTAGGAACTAGCTCGGTAGCAAAGCGGCTCAATTTATTGAATTCACACTCGTACTCATATACAGTGTGATTCTATTGCTTCAAATTCATGAACTCTTGCTTCATTTGACGAACAAATTGATCTCTAATATACTTATGCTTGAATTCTTCTAAAAATAATGACCAAGTTACTTGGGCATTAGATATCCTCAATGTAACATTGGTCCACCAAATCCTTGCTTGTCCTCTCAACAAGGAAATTACTCCATCCAGCTTTTCAGCATCGGAACAATGAAGTCCCGTAAGCATAACTTTCATGTCATAAGCCAAAGGTCCTCAGTAACAGGACCTTCATTGGCTTCCCCTTTAAACTCTGGAGCTCCTAATCCCTTCACTCTTTCGCAACATTCATTTTTGGAGTTGAAGTAACAGGAGTTAGAAAGGTCAATACCGCGTCTAACGTTCTAAAGAATATATCTTGATCATTGACAGCATTCCAGAGGATGTATGTTCTTCACTCTGCCTGGCCAGGGCAGGTGAATTGCTTTAGCTGGTCTATCATCTCCCGCTTCATTTCTAGATCTACTTTGTCCGACATGTATAAAACAACCATATAGTTCTATTAGCAAAACAACATACTTACTATTCCATCAGATCAGAAGTTTCCACTATTTTGTTGGCATGTATACCTTATAAGATACTCTAGACTTCAGTTTATGTCGAGAATCGACTAAACCGTAGCTCTGATACCATTAAATGTAACACCCTTAACTCATATCCGACCCGAATACAAGTCTGAGGTGTCATTGACTTTTCAAAACTTGACTCTTATAGAAAATCCCGGGAATTTTTAAACTTCATTAAAACGAAATACTTTATTTACATAAGACCATAAAATACAAAATCGATCAAGTGTTCGTAATTAACCACTTATTACATGCCACACTCTATACACCAAGTACATACTTTGTCAATTTCTGATCTATCTCTTAGTAGTATTGTTGTCCGTGCTACTCTATTTCCACTTTTCCTGATTCTTGGTACCTACGTGTAAATCAATTACCGCTAAGTCATAGACTTACAGAGGCAATAAATGATATGCAACAATAACTTATGAATGTTCATACTTACAATTGGATTATGACATTCAATATGCATGTATCTATCGCACGATAACATATAATGCACATACGAAACTTACCTTCTTGTACACTTTCACTGTAATCGGTATTTCAATTGCATAGCCCATGTATATTATTGAGATTAGAGGTATAGTGCATTGAGGTTGTGCACTAATGCTGTCACCACAGTTCGTCTATTCCCTCATGGGGCACCGAACCTTAGTTCATATTCGTCCCGTAGGACTCCTACAGCCGAACTACGTCCCGAAGGACTACGTCCCGAAGGACTATTATACCCTCGACTCTTGGCATGCCAATTACACCTATAATTCTCATATCGTATACTATGGGCATTATTCTTATATTTCATATGTTCATGTACTCATATCATTTCTCTTGTGATCATGTATCTCATCACTTCATATCATGTTCTTATATCACAGGTCATATCACATATCATATCACATGAACATATATATATCTTATGCATGTATCACAATAATTATGCATGTTCACAATTACTGTATTATAAAAATCACATAGGGATTAGACTTATCACAAGTCTTATTCCATTATAATATACATATAGTATGCACTCACCTTAGCTTGCTTATATCTGTTCTTATATCACAGGTCATATCACATATCATATCACATGAACATATATATATCTTATGCATGTACACAATATTATCATGTATGCATGTTCACAATTACTGTATTATAAAAATCACATAGGGATTAGACTTATCACAAGTCTTATTCCATTATAATATACATAAGTATGCACTCACCTTAGCTTTGCTTTGATTCGATTCTAATCCTTTGATCGTTCCGGAATAAGCTTACTTTTAGTATCTACATAATCACACATGGATCTATCAGTATTATAACTAATATACTCTAATGTTCACTCTTTAGACAAAGAGAAAAGTCAATTTCATCTTTTAATGAAGGTATGCATCGATGCACTACTGATGCATCGGTGCATAAAAGGTATTCGATGTAGTATTATTACTGGGATGCATCAATGCACTCCTTATGCATCGATGCACCAATTGCATTCGATGTTTTTATTTTAAAAGAGTACATCGATGCACTACCAATGCATCGATGCACATTTATACAATTTCTGGGTTTTAACCTTGATGCATCGATGCACCATGAATGTGCATCGGTGCACTCTGCCCAGAATCCTCTTTTTGAACTCGAAAGTTCATTCATTTTGGATTAAATCCTTCATGTTAATCCCCTTTTTCATTCTTAACTCTAGTACACATCCTTAAACCAATTTATACTCATTTATTTCATCTAAACCTTCAATCCTATCCTTCATATGAAATTCAAGATACATCAATAATCCAACATGTTTGAATTCCACTTTTAACACTTCATATATCTTAACTAGATTGATGACAAGTCAAATTTAACTTTCAATTCTAGTTATGAACTCTATTCCAAGATTTTATTTAAGAACTTCAAATCTTAATCTCTCCTAACTCAATCATCTTGATGTTAAATAACTTAAGCTTTCCTTAAGCTTAGTTATCATCTAATAATCAAACCCAATATTAATTTAACAAGAAACTCAATAATCAGAATCTTACCTTTGCTTTGGTCACACGTACAAGGAGAAAGAAGAAGAAGATAACTCTGGAAGGCTTTGGTGTTCTTCTTTTCATCCCACTTGTACTCATATATATCCTTATCCCTTCTTTAATTAATTTCCTTGCAAAATGGCTCTTTTGCCTCCATTCCTTCTTCCTTTCAATTCAATCCTATTTTAATCACCAAAATCTGAAACTTTCCAATTTAGTCACTAACCCGATATTGAGGATGTTACAATGACACTTTATGTTCTAATTTCATTCTCATTTCTTTTATTAATTCAATCACTTTTATTTTTCATTGATATGAATTCCACATATATTTGTTGTTCTATAATGGTGTTCAGTAATCAAAGGCTTAAAGCTTATGTTCACAATTGTTACTTGTGAGACTTATAATCACTTAATAGCACCAACTGACACTTAGCCAAAATCACCGAGAAGGCTTAAAAAATAGGAGAAATAAAGCAGATGAAACGTCAAAGCCTCATGCTACAATTACCAAGAAAGGTCTGACAATATATTACTCTAAGTGTGGTTAATCGGGACACAATCAAATGACTTGCAAAGGGATAGTTGGAGGCAACATGCCACCTAGATGACCTAATTTCAATACATCAAGACAAACTAACCAAAGAAGGGTAGAATTTAGACATAATAGGACAAAACTACAAGTATATGTTTCTCATTGTCTTGGTTTTTTTTTAACCTTATATCAAAATTATGTTTCTCATTTTGATACACATGCTTATATAGGTTAGGAGAAGAACTACATCAACGACCACAACATCATCAAAGGCTACAATATCACAAGCACCATTATCACAAGATGCAACATCATAAGCTAGTCTATTTGTATTTGTTCCTATTCCATGCCACTTATTTATATGGATGTCAGTCTCACAAATGATGTCACTACCAACCAGAATTTAAGTCAGGCAAGCATTATAACCCAGACTTCCCAAGCATACTGTCCTTATGTTTTACAAATGACCAAGGATGGTGTAGGTTGATATTGGTTGAGAACTTAGATATTTTGGTTGATATTTTGGGTTGAATACATAAGTTGATGAATATGATCATTTGAATACTTTGGTGGGATTTTATAGGTTGATATTGTTTCAACTTAAGTGCTTGTGTGCACTTTATGTTTTTGTACACATGTGCTTATTATCAACCACAACTCTAATTAAATGATAATTATTTTGTTTATCATTCATGTTGTCTTATATATTCACTGTCATGGTGTCATTTACATATAGTTCAAGTAAAAATATACTTCATTCATTGTCATGGTGACATATTATTCATTGTCTTATATACTTCATTTACATCCATTACTTGCATATTTTATATGCATTTCAAGAACAAATATATATATATATATATATATATATATATATATATAATATATATAATATATATATATATATAAAAGTTTCTCATTTCACATAAATCAAATGGTGACATTTTACATCCATTACATCATTCACAAAAAATGTTACAAAGTCATCTAAACCTTAAACCAAATCTAACCCATCAATCTTCAAAATTTCATCCTCAAATTTTCATCCCATTACAACCAAAAGTACAATCGACAATTTCAATCGAAAATTTCATTACCATTGTTGTTACATCAATAGTTTAGGTACCATACCAATAAAAACCATAAAACAAAAATAACCATTGAAGTAAGTCTCTCATCCTTCTTGTAATTTCATTTGTTTTGATTTTCTTCAATAATCCCACAAGAACAACGTGTGCTCGTGGAGTAATTGAAGGATCAAACCAGTAGAAAAATTGACAAGCAGGTTGAATCAAACTGCCATAATTTTTGTAGCCAAAAAACCTTATTTTGGGATTATCATTGGACCATGATGTCTTCAGTTGAGCATGATATCCACACCCACAGACCAGATATACAATGGGTTGCTCCATTCCACTGTGTTCTTCTACTTCTTCCACCGTTAAACTTCCCTTGTGATTTTTTATTTCTGCTAGTAATGAGAAGAGAAGAGAAGAGAATGAGACAAATGAATTTAAGATTTAGGGTTAGGGTATTAGGCTTTTATATCCAATAAATTATTGTTAAAATGTCAACAAAGATCCTACTTTGATTAAATGGTTTAATGAAATCGTTTGTGTCATCGTCGTCACAGCAAAGAGATGCCATGTTAGCGTCTTGTTAACGGATTAATGGCGAGGTGGCATAATTGAAGTTAAACATATAAAATTGGCAAAATTGAAACTTCAGTAGTATTTTCGAGCCCGAACTTAAATGTCAGTGGTATTTGAAGTAGTTTACCCTTAAATTTAAATACAAACTTGAAAATTTGACTCGATTGGACTCGAAAAAATTTCAAGTCAATTCTGAGTTGTAAAATAGGACTCGTCAACTCTAATAACTCAAAAAAATTTTACTCCACTCTACTCGATCGAACGCTCACCCCTAGTCGGCTTCGCATTAAGATTGGTGTTGAGGGAGAATATTAAAATATCAACACCAACATATTTTATGTTATATTTTAATAAATGTTAGAAAGTTTAACTTGTAAGCTTTAATAGTTTATTTAATGTTGTGGGTTGTTCTTTGTCATAAAAGAACGCTTTATGCTAACTTTCAAAACTTTCAAAAACACATCAAATAAAATCAAATATTATCATTTAATTTTTTGTTTCTTTTATTGTTTTGAGTCTTTACTGGCATGTCGGGTGTTCAACACTTTGTTGAGTCTTTCGAATATTAAAAGTTACAAAATAGTCCTCCAATTATAATGTATTTTTTGTTGACTCCGCGACTATTAAAAGTTACAAAATGATTACCTAATTATTCATATGTTCCAAATTCGTCCTTTTTTGTTAAAAAAATTAATGGTTGTTTGAGTTGAACTTTAACCCGTTGAATGTGATTGATAAAATATGATCACAAAATCATTTGAATAGTTTGGATGATTACAGTGTAGTATATGTTTATAATATTTCTTAACATAAATAATGCACACATATTTTATAGACGCAACTACTCGAACTCAAGATCTTAAGGGAGAATAATACTTTGTTTAACCACTGAGGTCACTCAATAAATTGATATATATATATATATATATATATATATATATTCTTTTAAACCATGTCATAAAAAATTGAATTGTAAAACAAAACACATGTAAAAATATTATAAAATAGAGCTCCAAAACTTGTTTTAAGATATAATACCTATGCAAAATTTTAAAAATAAAGTTTACAAATCAAATTATACAGTAAAATTTCAATGAATACATTATCCACTAAAGCACATACAACATATATTCTAAGTACAACTTAAACACTCTTATTTTTTATGTTGCACTTCTTGAATTCTATAAAATTTGTGAACATATTTATAGAAACAATGATTCCTCATATTGCACGTGTCGTAACCGTCCTTCGGGTGGGCCCATAATTGGGCTTCGACTTAAATGAAACATGTTAAAATCGCCACCGATCATTTTTTTAAAAATTAGGTTGATCGTAAACCTTAATTTACCATCTTACCTGATATGTGTTTTACCAGAAATATGTCAGATTCGGGAGTCAATTACAATCAAGGAAGGATTAACACCCTTGTACTGCCCTTTCAGTACCAATTTAATTTCTCGATTGTCTTAATTGCAAAAGTTAAAAGTTAGAATAAAATTTAGAAGTTCAACCCGAATTACTTACCCTTGATCGATTAAAATTGACATAAGAGAAAACAGAAAATCAAATCCATGTTAAATATTAAAACAAAACAAAATTAAATGATAATGAGAAAACGATTTAAAATTAAAAGCATTTAACTACAAAAATTTCAAAATTAGGGGCCAAATTGGCATTATTCGTGAGCTGCAAGAAGGAATCAAAGTTAAGAAGGGCCAAACTGTAAAATATGAGAAATCAAAACGGGGATTAAGTTGAACAAATTTGAAATTCAAAGGTAAACAGGCGACCAAAATGAATTACACTTCAAATTAGGGAGACTGCGAAAATAATTAAAGTGTTTGTTATTTACACCCAAGTCCCCTTATAAATACCCCCAAAGTAACAAAAAAATCATTTTCACCCCATAACAAAAAAGAAACCTCTTCCCTCTCCCAACAAGCTCTCCTCAACAGGCCTCGATGGCCGGCCATCGCACGGTGGCCATCCACCGTTGCTCCGTCGCTCCGGATACTTCCACTGGCGGCCGAAAAACCAAACTACCCCCAAAAGATTCCTCTTAATCCCACGAACCTAAAGTCGAAGCGAAAACAACCTAAAACCGTCCCAACTAATGCAGATCTAAAACGAAAGGTCTCGAATTTTATCTTTTCGGTTAGGTTTTTTGCTTTCTAGGTGACCTTTTATCTTCCGACGAAGCATTTCCTCTTCTTCGGTGTTCTTCCCCGAAACAAAGTTTTAACTTTGTTTTTCTTCACTTTCGGTTTCGACGGTTATCGCCTTTGATTTTGAGAGTTCACCGAATGTTCTTTTTTTTTTACTATTGATGGTTTTTCGTGGTTTAAATATTGCTTGTTTGTGTTTATTGTTGGTATTTGGCTGCCTGGTTTTCTTGATGTCTTTCTTATTTAGTTATAGATATTTATATAGCCCCCAGTCGGGGATGTTCTCTAACTATTTCGGGGGTCGTTCTCTCGTCCCTGGTTTACCCGGGCTTGAGGAGGTTGTTGTTGACCAGCTAAAATGAGATGGTGCAGTCCCACTTTAGCTGGGGTTCCTTTCCATGGTTGATTTTCGGCGCTTTTCTCGGCTTTGGTTGTTTCGATAGTACGTGGCTATTGTTCGACTGATGGGTACCTTTCGGGTTTCATTGGTGCGCTGGTACTACGGTTAAAACCCTAGCTGTCTTCAATCTGGGACGTTGATCTATCCTCTATCTAATGGTTGTGAACCGTGCGACGCCCATTACTGATTATCCAAACCCTAGCTTGTTGGGTCAGGCAACTTAGGCTTCTATGTTTGGCTCTTATCGGGTCTGCTGGGTCAGGCTGCCCGGTTGGGCTTGGATCTTTGGCTTTGGACCCTTTAAAACCAGATTTGGACCCTAAAAAAGAAAGAAAATAAATGCATAATAAATAAATAATAAATAATAAATAATATAATAATTAAGAAAAACTATATTATATATGCTTTTTAAATGTTTTCAAAACCATTATATTTTATATGTTTTCAAATTCATTTTAAAAAACTATATATATTATAAGTTTTAAAAAATATATATTTTTTTAAAAATTATAAATTATATGTTTTCCAAAAAATGTTTTCAAAACCATATATTATACGTTTTCAAAAGTATTTTTAAAAAAACTATATGTTATATGTTTACAAAAGTATTTTTAAAAACTATATATTATACGTTTTCAAAAGTATTTTTTAAAAACTATATATTATACGTTTTCAAAAATATTTTTTTAAAGAAACTATATATTATACGTTTTCAAAAATATTTTTAAAAACTATATATTATATGTTTTCAAAAATATTTTTTTAAAGAAACTATATATTACATGTTTTCAAAAATATTTTAAAAAAATATATATTATATGTTTTCAAAAATATTTTTTAAAGAAACTATATATTATACGTTTTCAAAAATATTTTTTAAAAATTATATATTATAAGTTTTCAAAGATATTTTTAAAAACTATATATTATACGTTTTCCAAAAAATATTTTCAAAACCATATATTATATGTTTTCCAAAATACGTTTTCAAAAACATATTCAATATACTTCCAAAAAACTACATTTGAAATTATTTTTTATATATTATATACTATAATTAGAAAACACCCTTAATGTCCCGGATGAAAATGAGTGTCTACAGCACGAAACAAGAAACAAATGATTTTCGTGGTAAATGAATTATTATTATTTCTTGAGGATTCAGATTCGAGCATCATAATTATCAGATGTATGAGCTTTTAATGTCAAAAAGGTAAGAACTATCTTTAAACAAATATTGCATTGTGAAGTTGATTAATTTAAAATAAAATGATTCCTCACATTGAACTTTAGAAAAATCGGTGATGCAAAAATACTAATACTATACCTTATGAAGTTGACTAATTTCAGCAAATTATCATACCAAAATTCACATACAATACATGACATCAACAATCATGATATTGTTCATATTATACGTATATCATTATTTCATAGAAATATGTGTTTAGCACAATGCATCATAAAAGGACATAATTTATTATTACTATTATTATTATTATTAGCAAATAATTTCATTACTCTTTCATATCATCTTAATGCAATTCATCATATTATTCTAACCACGTATAATATAATTCAGTTTACTTTATAAGCATTTTTTAAATCAACCCCTTATCAATTTTATTCAATATAATTTCATTATTTTATTAGACATATAAGGTCATCCATTTTTAGACTTTATCCATTGGCAATTTAAGACATTTTATTTTTATTATGTCATGTGTTAATGTCCATATCATATCTAATTTTGTGACAACCATACATATCAATTCCTATATGACATTTTTTAAAGAACTGGAATTCTGAGTTATGATTTACATTTAAGTAAGAAAATATTATTAAAGAAACATAAAAGAGAGGAATTAAATAAAACAAGAATTATATTATTTAGGGTTTTTCATTATTATATGCATGCAAGCAACCCATTAAAAGAGGATAAGATTCAACCATTAAAAGTTAAAATCATGCATGTTATGGGGAAAAATGAAAATCCTTCTTTCTTTCTTTTTCCTTGATGAACAAACAAAATATGTCATTTTCCAAATTATATGGATACCGACACGAGCCATATCCTCAAGGAGTGGCATCAGCTGCCTTTGTATTTTCTATGTCACGCAGGGAACTAAATTCTGAAAATTTAAACTTCTCAAAAATAGAACAATGATAACCAAAGAATAAAATAATTCATCATTCATCCATGCATGCAGTTTTCTCATCACTGCTAAAATTCAGAATTACAGCACATTCCTTGACAGATGCTCCTCCACCACGACTTGCTTGTTTAAAGGAGGAAGTGAAAGGTCTAGCATGATAGAGAAGAGCCCGTCAGCTTAGCCAAGAACGATTGCCTGACACCCAAACACGACCTTAATTTCCATCAAAACAATTAAATGCCATATTATTGTGAGGTTTCAGGCAAGTCATTCTTGGCTACCAAACAAGACTCTTATCTTCATGGAAGACCTCTCTTCCTTTTCATGCATGTAGCAGGACGGTATGCTGATTAACAAGGGAGGAAGATAAGGCCTAGCATGAAAGAAAAGAGCCTGTCTGATTAGCCAAGGTGACTGCCTGGGAACCCAACCAAGGGTTTTAACATACATTTGATGAACAATTGAAACCTCTTGGAAAAGTAGCAGGCAAGTCATCCTTGGCTACCAAACATGATGACTCTTATCTTCATGTTAGATCTGTCTTCCTCAATGCTCAAATTTGATACCAACACAAAAGGATGTGAAGTCTGTATTTATAGTAAATGAAACGAAAGATTAATATAGATGAGATTCGATTTGCCACTTTGAATGGTTTGGATCCCCCCTTATCAAATTTGCCGCATCCGTCTGCAATTTCGCGCTGCCCATAAAAGGGGAATATATTCGGTTCAACATGTAGGGACCTCACCTCAGAGATGTAGGGCTCCTACATCTCTCCACAAAGAGGAAGAGGAAAGGTCTCGAAGTTTCTGGCCATTCCACTGTTCAACCCTGGCATCTTGCAGCCCTTTGAAAAGATATAAGACACTAGCTGGGGTGGTTGTAGCATAATCTAGATAGATATGCATGCCATTGCGCATCTTACCTAGCTAGGGTTTCATTTATGTGCATCCTTTTTGAGCAACTCTTTAAACTTTAACCTGGGCCTTAATTCACTGCTGATTTCTGCAGTATAGTTCATGTTATACAATTAATGCAGGTATTGATTTTTTATGTTCTTAATCATTTGACTTATTAATCGCATATTTAATTTTATTTTTGATAATATAACATCATCTAATTTATGAATAGTATATGAAATTATACATTCAATGGAATAGAAACCCCATTCCATGTCCATATATGACTTTATTTGGTGGGGTACATGATTCTCAATTTGAGATCGATGCCCCAGCTGACCAAACCAAATTCATAAAAAGTAAAACCCATCGACACTAGGCAAAGGCTTTTGTTCTAATTCACTTTCTTTGTGTACATGCATTCCCTATGCATGTGGTATTTATTCTTCAGGCATCTCTGACCCTCCATACTCCATATCATTTATGGGCTGAGATACTTTACTTTTCTCTTCCATTCTCATCCAATCCCAAGAACCAGTTTAATGAGTATAAATTTAGATTTTATCTATTTTAATTTAACTTTGAATATAAAAGATATTCAATCATAAAATAATTTAAATACACAATCCAAAATAACTTAAAGAACATGGTAATAATCCAAAGCCAATAACTCTAAAACTTTTAAACTTGGTAGGAATCAATTTGGCAAGATGAAATTAACTTGATTTGTCCCAATTGAGAGCTCAAATATTGTTTATTTTGGTGATTACCCGTATGGCTTATGAAATATAAAATTATTACTACGAATAAATTTTTTGGGATATAAGTTTATTTGATATATTGTTAAAAATATTAGATTATTTAGTTTATTTAATCTAAATGTAACATTATGATGATTATTTGACAAGATATAAGATTACCTACCTAATAGTACATTTTACAAAAATTATCTTTGTGATAGGTTTTTCTATAAGTTTAACATTCGATATTTAAAAAACAATATTTTGAAAGTTCATATATCTCTTTTCATTAAACTCTAACTAATTTTTATATTTAACATTCGACTATTAAAAGTTACAAAATAGTCCTCCAATTATAATGTATTGTTTTATTGAGTCCCACGGCTATTCAAAGTTACAAAATGATTACTTGTGTAATACCCCAAATTTTGGATAATGACCAAAACATAAATTTTGAAAGTTAAGTGACTAAAGTATAAACTTTAGAAAAGTTTAGGAACTAAAATAGTAATTTTAAAAGTTGAAAGCCGGACCCGTAAATAAATAGTTTACCTCAAGAATGATGTTTATGTGGGAGCCAGAATTTTCCTACGGATTGTGTATTAAAAAGTTATAAAGCGATAAAGTTAGAGAAAAAATTCCGTAAATCGGATTGAATAGAAATTTCAGGAAAATTTGAAGGGTGATAAATTAGGCCTAAAAATATTATTTCCACATTTTAAAATTTTGGAAAATAATATAAACCATTGGATTTGAGAATTTAATTCCATATTAAATCTGGACCGTTGGATTAAAGTGGTAAGATTGTAATTTTTGGGAAAATTCAAGGGTAAATCGATAAATTTTGTTCATCTTTGACTTTTGGAAGATGCTAAGGTTGAGGTGTCTTGGTTTGATGGTAAACATGAAGTTTCATTAAGGGTAAATTGGTATTTTCCCAATTAAATGAATTTAATATTCATTAAAGCTTAAATTAAATGGTCAGCTAATTTAGCAAGAAATTAATCTAAAATTTCATGCCAACTTATTCATCTTCTTCTCCATTGCCATGAACCCCTCCAAAGGTAAGAATTTTTTTTTCCATTTTTGAGCAATTTCATTTGGATTTCGGGTTATGTCGTGAAATAGAAAATTGTTCTACGCGAGAAACACTATCTTTTGGTACCATTTATGCTTGCTAATCTTGTTTGATTTCAAATATCCCAAATCCTAGGGTTTGTGTTCATATTAGGGTTCATGAAATTGATGATGAATCTTGATATTTTTGAGGTTGTAGATTCATTTTCAAACTTGTTTGATGATTTAAACATGTTCAATCTTCCTACAAATGCTTCTATGATTTTCGGTCAAATGATGGAGTTCTAGAACTTTTTGTTTTGATGAAATTTTATTAGGGATTTGATTTTAGAGATGTTGTAATGTTGGATGGAAGTGGATTTCATGCTTGAATTAAATCAAAATCGAGTAAAATTATGAAAACCCTAGTTTTAAGGTTTTAAAGCATTCGACCATGCCTTGTTTGGATGAGAAAAGTTATGGAAAAATTATGTAAGGGCTGAAAATGAAGTAGAAAGTATTCTACAAGCCTTAGAAAAATTTAGGGATCATTTTGTAATTTTTGAAAAGTTTGGGGCAAAATCTATAATTTTGGAAAAGTTGTGAATTGTTGTGTAATTGTTTAATAGTTGATGAACTATGCTGGAAATTGTTGTTTGGGAATTGAAATGAGTGTTAAGATGTGAAATTTGACCATTATGGAAGTTTGGAAAGTTTGGTGATTTAAAATGCAATATTCATATAATTGGGGTGCTTAAATGTAATTGTACCTTTGTAAAAGTACTTGGTTGGTAATAATTTCAATGCTGGAATTTTGGTATTTAAAATTTAAGTGATAAAATGGTGAAGGACCATTTTGTGTAAATTAGAAAAGTTGGTGACAATATTAAAAGAATTAATAAGTGTTGTAGTATTTTGGTAGAGAATAAGTTCCAAGTATAATTATGGATTTTGTTTTGGAAATGTATTTATGTTAGTACAATACTAACATATGTATCGATATCAATTTGTGATTTTGTACAGATCGTGATTGATTTTGTGATCGAAGCAAATTGAGTATAAAAGGATTAAGTGTGAAGCATAGCGAGGCACATCTTTTGATATATAAAGTGTCAAGGTGAGTGCAATACATGTATGACATTGTACATAGATGTTTTATACATCATCAGGAAGACTTGCGATGAGTCTACCTTGTTCATATCGACATGATATTATGTCATTATTCATAATATCGACATGACCTTGATATGTCAAAGTGTGAAATTAAATGCATTGATCATTGATAAATATGATATTTTTCAATGAATGTTATTTTGGGTATGAATTGCCCCAATGTTAATTATATGGATATATGTTGCCATGGATGGTTTAATTCATGACTAGATGCCCAAATATGTTATTGAGATTCAGTGGTATTAATGGCATGTCATAGAGTCTAGCAGCTGCAATTTTAAGTAGTACTAAAGTGACTAATGAAGACACATAATACAAGTTAGGTGGGCAAAGCCCGACCTCAGCACTTGGTGCATTATTAGATTAGCTGTAACACTCATTCCCGTATACGTTTTTCGTACACAAGTCATAGGTGTCACATGACTTTTAAAAACATTCGCCCATTTGTAAAACCCATAAAATTTTGTTTTGAAATTGAAAACCAAAAACATTTTAATACAACAATAAAACAGTCGTTGAAACCTATTACCAAAGTTATCACTTTAGGTACATTCTAGAGCAAATTTTTTTAATTTCGATTACATGCCAGTAATTTTTCAAATAAACCTGATTGTCCTACTGCTACTGATAAGAGTCAACCTTAGATTGATGATAGTTGCTACTGCTCCCAGTACCCGACTAGTCTTTGCTGTTACCTATGCATTGAAATCAACACACGTTAAGTATATACTTAGTGAGACATAATATTGTAAAGAACATTAATGTATACATAAGTATATTTGGTTATTTGGTTTTGAAATAATTCGTATCATCCATAAGGATTAGATAAGTCCCTATTATTTAAATCAAATTTCTATCTATCATTCTTGGTATTTCTAACTACTTTTCTTTCTGTACATTTTTCCTATTATTATTTAGTAATTATTCATTATTTTCATTTAGGGCATCATTTCATGCCTTTAATGCACCGTTATGCATTTCATTAATGGCATCCTTTCATGCCTTTAATGCATCGCTATGCATTTCATTTATGGCATCCTTTCATGACTTTAATACACCGTTATGCATTTCATTTATGGATCCTTTTATGCCTTTAATGCATCGTTATACATTTCATTATTTTATAACAGTTTCTACCCTAATAATTATTCATAATATCAGTTAACTCTTTCAATTCATTATAAACTCTATAGTTTGCACACGTAGTGCCCATACAGAAATTCATAAACTTATTATGAATTCCGTGGGTTGCACACATAGTGTCGAAATTGTTGTTCATCAATAATGATGAATTTCATGGTTTGCACACCTAGCGTCGAAACGAGTGTTCATCAACATATGATGAATTCTGTGGGTTGCACACATAGTGTTGAAACGGCTTTTCATCAACATTTGATGAATTTTGTGGGTTGCACACATAGTGCCAAAACGGTTGTTCATCAACATATGATGAATTACGTGGGTTGCACACATATATAGTACACATAATACTGATATACAATTTTAACATATACTTTTAACATCACACATTTATAACTCTTATTGTACATAATAAATGCACTCACCTGCTTGCCTCGTTATTTTATCTAAAACGCAATGCTGACTACTCAGCTACTTTATCTTTGCCTTTTGTTTTGCTTGACTTAGAAGTTCGATTAGGATCTACATAAGCATCCATTAAAGACATATACCATACTAAATGTTAGTATATTCCCTAACATTTATACTTTAATAATATTCACAAGTACTACAATTTAAATTTCTATAACAATTTCAACTTATCTTATAATTTCTATCTCAATAGTATCAGTACCCCTACCATGGTATCGATACTACTATACTATGGTACCAATACTCCCTTACAGTATCGATACCATTTCTATATTCTGTAATCAATGGTATTGATACCTTCTCCATAGTATTGATACCCCCTCTCAGTATCGATACCAATTGCATCAGTATTGATATTGTTCAACTGATTCTTTAAATTTTTAAGCCTATAGTATCGATATTATTCTATCAGTGTCGATACCCTTACCCAGATTTTCTATTTTTAGCTTGATTCTTACCCAATTTTGGTCAAATTCCCTTATGTTTACACCCAATAATACTATTAAACTCTTCTTTACTTATCCCTACTAACTTTCCTTCATTTAGCTTCTTAAAACATCTAAAATCTCCCAAGAACATTTCAATCTAAGAATTACACCACTTTTTCTAACATGTTTTTAAACCCGTCCAATGCTTTTAATCTATCATTTACTTCATTGACTAGTCAAATATACTAGTGAACATCAATAAGAACTCATATTCTAACATATCATTCAAAAACCCATTTTATTCAATCTCAAATATTTCATCCACCTCCTAGCTTTAATCTTATTTAACTCTTCCTTAAGCTTACATATCACTTAAGGTTGTAATAACAAATTATAATTGAAAGGAAAAATTAATTAGATGATATTTACCTTGGCTATGGAGGAGGCATAAAGTCACGGGAGAAAGAAGAAGAGAAATAACTTTCCTCTTTTTTTTTAACTTTCCCCCTTCTTAAATCCCTATTAAAATTTGAGTTTTAAAATTCATTTTATTCTAAATGACCAAAATGCCTTTTTAATCATCCATTATTACAATTTAGTTTAAACCACTATTCCAAATCATTTTCTCATCTTTTATTATTTATTCCAATAAATCCTCAAATTTTAAAACTTTTCACTAAAGTCACTGACCTGATATTTGGGGTATTACATGAGCAAGGCTCGACCTCAGCACTATTGTGCAATATTTGACTCCTATACTAGGTTCCTCATAGATTAAAATTTTTTTTGGAATATAATTATTGGTAAAAATGATTATATTTATATTATGACATTTTGATTATGGTAAAATATTGGACATGCAGGTAAGGTGATCTTATGGCATTGGAAAATGACATTAAATTTCATGCATGAGTTGTATTACACTATTTATTGTTTTTAATTTCCTTACTAAGTATATACTTAACGTATGATGATTTTCACGCGTAGGTAAAGATCAGGAGTAGGAGTAAGGAGTACTGAGCAACACCAAACATCGAGGAGTATATTACAATATCAGTAAGACATCCTTTGAAGTAATTTTGACTTAGTTAGTGGCATGTACTTATGAATGTTCTAGTTGCTCTGTTGAACTATTTTGGAATTGGTTTGTAACGGCTAAACTAAACCGTTTTACGCTATTTTAATATGGATAATATGAATCAATATTATTATAAATAGACGTATTTGATTATAACATATATATATATATCATGTGATAGTTTTACGCGATTTAATATTTTTATATTATCAGTTACCATTTGAAGAAAATAAAATTTTAAATCACTTTTGAGTTGGGCAATGTTTTAAGAAATTCATGTGACATCTATAACATGTATTGGTATAAGTATACGGGCCGTAGGTGTTACAACCTGACTATTAATATGTTTCAAATTCGTCCTTTTCTGTTAAAAAATTCATGGTTGTTAGAGTTGAACTTTAACACGTTGACTGTGATATGATAAAATATGATCACAAAATCATTTGAATAGTTTGGGTGATTATAGTATAGTATATATTTATAATATTTCTTAATAATAAATAATGCACACATATTTTGTAGACGCAACTACTCGAACTCAATATCTCAAGAGAGAACAATACTTTATTTAACCACTGAGGTCACTCAATATATATATATATATATATAATATATATATATATATATATATATTCTTTTAAACCATATCATAAAACATTGAATTGTAAAACAAAACACAGGTAAAATTATTATAAAAATGGAGCTCCAAAACTTGTTTTAAGACAAAATACACTATGCAAAAATTTTAAAAATAAAGTTTACAAATCAAATGATACAGTAAGATTTCAATGAATACATTATCCACTAAAGCATATACAACATATATTCTAAGTACAACTTAAACACTCTTATTTTTGATGTTGCATTTCTTGAATTTTATAATATTTGTGAGCATATTTATAGAAACAATTATAAAACGATAACAATTATATTTAAGCAGATATTACCTTGTATTTACACAATTAATTTAAAAAAACGATTCCTCACGTTGAACTTTAGAAAAATCGGTGATGCAAAAATACTATACTATACCTTATGAAGTTGACTAATTTTAGCAAATTATCATACCAAAATTCACATACAATACATGACATCAACAATCATAATATTGTTCATATTATACATATATCATTATTTCATAGAAATATGTGTTTAGCACAATGCATCATAAAAGGACATAATTTATTATTACTATTATTATTATTAGCAAATAATTTAATTACTCTTTCATATCATCTTAATGCAATTCATCATATTATTCTAACCACGTATAATATAATTCAGTTTACTTTATAAGCATTTTTTTAAATCAACCCCTTATCAATTTTATTCAATATAATTTCATTATTTTATTAGACATATGAGTTCATTCATTTTTAGACTTTATCCATTGGAAATTTAAGACATTTTATTTTTATTACGTCATAGTGTTAATGTCCATATCATATCTAATTTTCGTGACAACCATACATGTAAATTCCTATAATGACATTTTTTAAATAACTGAAATACTAAGTTATGATTTACATTCAAGTAAGTAAATATTATTAAAAAACATAAGAGAGGAATTAAATTGTAACACCCCAAATTAGGGGCTAAATTTAAGAAATTATAAAGTTGTGAATTTAATTGGTATTTTTGGAAGAAATTGGGGATTAAATTGTAAAATCGTAAAGTTGGCAGACCATTTTAAGAAGTGCATGAAGTCTAGTGACTAAACCTATAATTTAACCATTTTTTATATATGATGAAATATAACTCCTCCCACCCGTGCTCAGTTTTCCAGATTCCTCCCATTTCCCTCCCCCGTTCACCTTATTTCGATCTCCGATCTACTCGTCGTCCGACCTCCGATCGACGAACCGAAACCACCATCGTGTTCGTTGTCGACCGAGGAACAAAACCCCTCAAACCTTTCGTCGTGAATCATCGTCGTTCTTCGTTAATTTCAGTCGGAAATATCATCGGTAAAAACTCGATTTCAGTTAGATTTTCATCGATTCACGACGATCGGTCATCCGTTTACGACACCTCCCGCACCATCGTGTTCCTTGCATCGTTCCAAGTCCACCAGTGTTCTCCGTTTCTCCGTTGTTGCCGGCACGTGGAGGGGTGAGACCGTCAAAGTTTCTGACGTTTCGGAATCGAGCTCTCTGCCATTCAAAATTGTGAACTGAGCTTTGTAAGTGTCTCAAAATCGCTTAAAATAATTTTTAGGAATTTTTTCGGGAATTGTTCGACCCCGGGTTACTGTTCACGAGCCGCACGCACCACCCCTGAGAGTGTGCATCATCTAGGTGATAATTTTGTAATTAATTTATGTTTGGGAGCTATTTGTGTAAAATTTGGGTGTTAGTTTAGTAAATATTTGCATAATGTGGCTAATTTGGTAATAATTTCTGTTAGGGTGATATTTGTGTAAAATGGTCGAGTGTTGACCGTTGACCACAGTTGACCAGAACTTTGACTAGCTTTGACCAAGCATTAAACGACATTTGACTTTGATCGAGTATACCTATCCTGACGTTTTTCGAAATTCAGACCCGAAGGCCTCGAAATTGCCAGTCAAAACTTGTTGACTTTGATTTTGACCGAAAATTCCAAATTTTTGAAAAGTCATATTTTATGCTTTCGACGTCCTGAATCCGAATCCGAAGTCCGTTTCGCCAAATTCGAACTCGATCAGCTATTTTTCATTGATTTATTATCCGATTCGATCCATTTTTCAGAATTAAGCTCTGTTTTCTATGTAATTTTTGTTGATATGAATCCGAGGAAATATTGGAAGATGATTTCAAGATCGAGGGCGTTCGAATGGAATTTAATGGTCGATCAGTATTATACGGAAATTGAGGTAATACTTTACTACCTCTTTATGCTTTATGGTATATGTTGATATTGGTAAATGCATGAATAAGATAATGTTGGTCACTTTTGTGGAGTTGAATAATTTATACACTCGATATGAATATGGTAGAAATTCTGTAACTAAATACGGATCGAATGACTAATATAAAAGATTGAGGAATTGTTAGAATTAAATTACAAGTTTGTGATTAGTGATAAAGAAATCAGTCATGATTTGTAACTTATATTTTATATCATCAAAGGTTAAATGTTAAAGGTACTTGGATGAGAAATTATGAGAATACTCCGATAGGGTAAAATTTTGAAAATATCCTTATGTTGTAGGATGACAAGAATTATCCCTGGAAGTTGGTAAATAACTCTGAAAAGACATATTGATCCGATATAATTACGGATGTGCATAAGAAATGATAGTTTTGTTTAGAAATTTTGGATAAATGGTTTTTAACGCCAAAAAGGGTTTGCACAAGATGCTAGAAGTTTGTTAAGGAATAATTTCAAGATCAGAGAATGTTTGGGAAAGTAATTGACCATATGATCTTTAAATTATAATTATTTTTCGTTAAGAGATAATATTAAAATTATCTGGTTAATAAATTACGAAAATGCCCTTAAGAGGTAAAATAGTCCGAGTTGACCCTGAATGAGAAAGTACTTTAAGGATTTGTACTTAACTCGATTAAGTACGAATTTAATTGTTAAGATCCTGTCTTTGTACAGAAAAATTCATGATATTCCATTTGTAAAATCTGAGAAGGCACTTGACCCGAAAATATCCGAGTAATGAGTAAATACCTGAAGAATAATTTATCGGGGGTATTCTGCTATCAGAATTGTTCGAAAGGACAGAAATAAATGATAAGATTGAATTTAATAGTAAGATCGGACGGAAGAAAAGGATTAAAATACACTAAATTCATAAAATGACCAAAATACCCCTGTAATGGAAATGGCCCTAGAATATCACCAAGCTCATGAATGATTGGATATCCTCGAGCTCTGAAATGAATGAAATAAAATTGAACACCAAAATTACTAAAATAACCTTATGACCTAAACTAAGTAAATGTCTTGGATTAATTAAGGAATCTAAATAAGCATAGGTATTGGACTACCTTTAAAAGTAATAGAACACAATTTAAGTGAGTAGATCAACTCTAATGTTATGTCAATACCTGAATGGCATAGACATCATTTGAATGCGTGTTCATCTTCTCAAGTTTGGATCGATGATAATTCTAGAAGTACTTGGCTCAGCACAACTATAGATCGCATTCGATACTAAGAAGTGAATATTCGTGAGATAAATCAACCACGAATACCAGAGTGACTTTATTATATGACTAAATTGAAATGAAAGGAAGTATAATATGTATCGGAAATTCAGAAATGTCATAATTAATCTGGAAAACTCTGAAGTAACCGGGATAGACTTGCTTGCTAAACGAACTAAGTAACCCCAATGATTGAGGATTAAATAGGTGATTGGATGAGTTTGGAAACACTATTGAATTTACATGATGAATTGTCCTTATGGGTCTTGAACCATGAATCAAGTACGTTCGTATTTTCTAATATTGTTGAAATGTGGAAATGAAATAAAGACCGTTGGAAGAGCTATTCAGCAATGATTATGATGATGATCTATGGACAAGACTTTTTAGTATTATAGAGTGAGTATCAGGAAGGGCAATGAATTGACTAGTCGACAGGCATCAATTGTGAGTGTTGTTCAGCTCAAGTTGTTCAATGATCCGATCGATTGACATGGATGGTAATTGCCATGAATATTCGTTTTTTCTTTATCAACTCAAATCACTCTGGTTATTCCTGATGCTCATGAAATCATAGTAGGATTCTAAAGTATCAACCTTAAATGTCTGATTAAATCGGTTAATAATTAATTCTCTTTAATAAGACCTCGTTCCTGGAATCCGATCAAATTGCATAAGTTTCATGTTATCCATTCTGATAACTACAAAATACCTCTGAAAAATACTTGGATTCTCTAGTGTGTTCTATATGTACTACATGATGGTTTTATATGTTTTAAAATGAGTTTTCATTAAAGTATTGATTTACTGGTTTATGAACCATGGCAACATAGAATGTGATCTCCGATTATGGCTTTCACTGAAAAATATGAATTGTCCTGATTTATGAAGTCATGAAATCTACTGGTTTTATGAACTATGGTTACCTGAAATGTGTTATCAGGTTTTCTGTTTCCACTGGAAAATATGAATTGTTCATGATTTATGGAATCATAGGATTTATTGGTTTATGAACTATGGTTTTTTGTATTTACGGGTTATACCCGAACTGTTCTATTGGGACATTACCAGGGTAGATTGGAGTATGAAGGTACATCTCTGATCAAACTGGTAAATCCTTACGGACTTAAGGTGGCCCTTGGGTAGGCTCTCAGACCCCAAGGCATTCCCCTTAAGTTAATTATGGAACTACTTATAGTGTACAAGTGGAAATCAGTTATATGGTTTATTTCATTATTACGATTATGACTTATTACTGGTACTACTCGTACAGAGACTCTAGCTCCCGAGACTGGCCAGCAACTTCAGTCACTGAAGGTGGTCATCGATGTTGGGAAATTCAATCCACGTGATGCTTCCACTTCACTGAATACTGACTGTGGATCCAGTACTGAAAGAACTGACTCAGCTGGAATCGGCTTGGATACAACACCTGAGGATGGGTTGAGCACAACACGTTCTACATCTTCTGCATCGAGTGATAGCAGTAGATGAACTACTTCACATCAGACTAGTCCAGTTCATTCGTCTGGCTCAGCTCACCAAACTAGTTCAGCTCATCCAACTAGTCCAACTTACCATACCAGTCTAGTTCGTAATGATTCCAGTGGTGCTAGTGTTAGTATTTCAATGCCTATTCAAGAACAGCATGTTGATGATGAAATTACTGGCAACAGACATCCTATGCTTACACGCAATAAGTGTGGTATTTTTAATCAAAAGGTATACACGAGTTTTTTTGATGACACGGTACCTACTAATATTTGAGCTGCGTTACAGTCACCTAGCTGGAAGTCTGCTGTTGATACAGAACTTGGGGCGCTGCAAGGAAACAACACCTGATCTCTAGTTCCCTTGCCCAATGATCGTGATATTATTGGCTGCAAGTGGCTGTTTAAAATAAAAAAGAACCCAGATGGGTCTGTTCAATGGTATAAAGCATGGTTAGTTGCCAAAGGGTACTCACAAATCCCTAGGTACGATTTCAAGGATACGTTCAGTCTAGTTGTAAAATTTGCAACGCTGAATGTGATACTTTCCCTTGTTGTCACTAAGAACTGGTCTCTACGCCAAGTTGATGTAAATAACATATTCTTGAATGGTGAGCTGTCTGAGGAAGTGTACATGTAACAGCCTCCAGGATTTGAGGAATTTGCAGCTGATGGATCCCCACTCGTGTGTAAGCTGCACAAAGCATTATACGGGCTTCACCAGGCACCTAGAAACTGGTATGACAAGTTGAAGGTGAGTCTTGAGCGAATGGGGTTTGTGGAGTCTTTAACTGATGTATCGCTCTTTGTGAGCTGTGTGCATGATGTGTATACCTTTGTTCTGGTTTATGTCGATGACATAATTATTATTGGGGTCTGTAAGGATGATATTGAGAGAGTAATTCATATTCTGCAAAGAGATTTTTCGCTCAAGGACTTAGGCGAGCTAAGTTTTTTTCTTGGTATTGAGGTCAAGAGGAGCAGTGGTAAGTTGTGTCTCTCGCAGAAGAAATACATCCTCGAGTTACTGGAAAAAACGAATATGTAAAATGCTAATTCGGTGACTACACCTATGGTCGGTATAGCTAAACTGCTTCATGAAGCAGGATCTTTACTCTCTGATGCTCGTGAATATAGAAGCTTGGTTGGTGCACTTCTCTATGTGTGCCACACTCGCCCTGATATTGCATATAGTGTGCACAAGGTTGCTCAGCACATGCACTCTCCTTGTGAGATTCACATGGCAGAAGTGAGGTGTATACTTCGGTACTTGGCTGGCACTCTAGATTATGGCCTTACATTCCTAGCTGGTGAAGCAGGACTAAAGGTCGTTGCGTTTGCTGATGCAGATTGGGGAGGTGATGTTGATGATCGCAGGTCAGTATCTGGCCATGTTATTTTTCTTGGAAAGTGTTCTGTGGTCTGGAGCTCGAAGAAGCAAAAGACTGTTTTTAGGTCAACCATGGAAGAGGAGTACCGTAGTGTAGCTGATATAGTCACGTCTACACCAGATCCGGAGGTCATGCCACATGGTCCCATTACTAGGTCAAGGGCCAAACAATTCAGGGAAGTGCTCTTAACTAAGTGTCTTGAAGCTTTTAATTCATTTGATAACTTAACACTCTCTAATGTTATGTTATATAATGTTTTAATAGCTAAAGAGTAACTTAGTATGAATTCATATTACACATTGTTATCTTAATATGTTAAACATGTTAGGATAGTTTTATTATCATATTAAGCATGATTGTTATATATACATCAAGGCAGCATACTTATAATGCATTTCATTAGTTTATTTGCATTCATATTAAATCTTAAGCTTTATACAATATCTTACACATATTAGGAGATGATGTACTTAGCTCATGACCATCATACTTAGCTCCCATTATCATAAACAAACATGGCAGCAAGGTATTTAGCTCGTTTTAGCTCAATATCATGAACTTACCTTGTTTCCTTGCACATGTAGGTACATTGGAGCATGGCACACGTTGAGATAGCTTGGTGAATGATTTGGACTTCATACATAGCTCACAAACAGCTCACAAAGTACAAAGCAGCTCATGGAATGCTAAGGGAAGCTCGGTTCAGCTGAAGAAGCTTCAGGCTAGCTAAACTTAGCTAGTTGGACTATTTGAAGCTGAGTTGCTAAAAGTGATGACAAAGGTAGCTGAATGTAGCTGAACATGTTGTTATGGAGCTCAAAAGGACTCGGCTAGGGAGATCATTCATAAACAGCCCCATTCTTGCTAGCTAGCTCAACACTCAAGCTAGCTTGGAAGGAGACACATGCACGCCTAAGATAGAACCCATGACCAGCCATCATTCCATGCGCAAGGCTACACCACAAGCATCCTAGAGAGACCATGTGCACGCCTTGTGACCAGACCACCATGTGATTGGCGTGTGACTTCATTTAGGCGCCAAGATGAAGAGTCCTCTTACCATTCGGCCAAGCACTCCTTTCTCTCCAAATTGGCGCCAACTTGAAGGGGTACAAGCACTATTCGGCCAAAGGATATTTTCCTTCAATTAAACCGAACCATCCTCTCTATTTGTAATTAAATTATGACAATTCATAAGAGGCACAAGGGCTGGCCAAAACCTCTTGTAATCATTCGGCCATTTCCTTCCATTTCCTATAAATAGGAAAGCATATTTCATTTGTAAGCAGACCTTTTTATTCAATTAAAGTGAGATTATTCTCTTCTTAAGTCCTGGTGACTTTTTATCGACTTATCAAGTATTTTATACTTGTGGCGTCAACCCCTTTTCTTTCATCTTGATACTTCTGGTTCCTAGTTCATATAACTAGTGGGTCAAAGTACTTAACACCACCCCTTGAAGAAGCAATATAAAGATTGGGTCTCTGCTCTCTATAGCATTGGTTCTTCTTTGAGATTTCTTCAAGATACTATCCTCACAACCATCCTTTTATTTCATCTCCATAACCATAGCCTTATCAACTATCTTCCGCTTCCATTACTCATTATTTAAAAAGCCTACCAATTCACCCATACGTCTACCACCCTTAACCATTCTATTTTGAGCCATTCACTTTGCAGGTTGTTTTGCTTCCTTCCTAGATCCACAATCATTTGAAAAGGGTACAAGTACCTTACATCAAGCGGTAATCAGAGCTTTGGTGGAAGAAGCAACGTGCAACAACAACAAAAAGAAAAATACAAAAAGTGAAGTGCAAAGTCAAAGAAAAAAAAATCAGCAAAGAAAATTGAAGGACTCAAAAGTCAAAGCACTCAAAAAAGAAGAAAAAGCAAAGAAAAGAAAGAAAAGTTGGAAGCACTCATCAACAATTCTCATCACCAAGCATTTTCAAGTAAGCCTTTAAAATTGATTGTGGTGATAGAAGGTTGTGAAGTGACTTGTGTAAGTAACCCTTTCATTCTCTTCTTTCTAATTTCTAAGCCACCTTTTCAATTATATTTGCTTTCCATTCCTACTAACCATTTGCAGCCGACGCCAAACAAGTGAAATTACTTGATATAGTCTTGAGTAAAAGTTCATTAGAACTTGAGACAAGAGAATCGAGTGGAAAAAGGCTGGAGCGTGTGTGAGATCAGAAGAGGACAAGTAAAAGCCATTAAAGTCCTAGAGTGCAAACACGAGCGGATTGAGTGACATCAAGTTTTCTTGGAGTGACTCGTGAGGCTTTGTGAGAGAATATTCTGGTAAGGTCCTACACACATTTCAATTTTTTTTTTTTGCTAACATGTCTCTTCCATCTAACATTTTTGTAGTCAAAAGGACTTTGAACATTCAAAGTCAAGATGATGAACAAAGAGAAAACATCTTCCATACCAAATGTCACGTGAGAGATAAAATTTGTGTGGTGATCATTGATGGAGGAAGTTGTACCAATGTAGCAAGCACTCACATGGTGGAAAAGTTGGGTCTCAAGACTTCCAAACATCCTCATCCTTACAAACTCCAATGGCTCAACGATGTGGGAGAAGCCAAGGTAACCAAGCAAGTGATTGTACCTTTCTCAATTGGAAGATACAATGATGAAGTCCTTTGTGACGTGGTACCCATGAGTGCAAGTCACCTTATACTAGGACGTCCTTGGCAATATGATAAGAAAGCCACCCATGACGGATTCTCTAACAAGTACTCATTCCAACATCAGGAAAGAAAATCATATTGGCACCTTTGTTACCAAGCCAAGTTCAGGAATGTCAAGTGACCCTCAAATCACGCATAGAAGAATGGGAGAAGGAAAAGAAGGCCAAAGAAACCCATACTCCAAAAATGAATATCTATGCCAGCAGAGGAGATATTCGGAAACATTTATCAACTAAGAAAGCTCTACTTATACTTATGTATAAGGAAAGTTTTCTTCTTACTAACCCTCCTAAAGGTTTGCCTTCTTCTATTTCTAATCTTTTGCAGGAATTTGAGGATATGTTTCCTGAGGAAATTCCTGATGGATTGCCACCAATTAGAGGAATTGAACATCAAATTGATTTCATTCCTGGAGCCAACATTCCTAATAGACCAGCATATAGGAGTAATCCTGAAGAAACAAAGGAATTGCAAAAACAAGTCAAAGAACTCCTAAACAAAGGTTACATTCGAGAAAGCTTAAGTCCATGTGCTGTCCCCGTTTTGTTGGTACCAAAGAAAGATGGAACTTGGAGAATGTGCGTGGATTGTAGAGCAGTGAATCAAATCACTATCAAATATAGGCACCCTATACCTCGGTTGGATGATATGCTTGATGAACTTAGCGGGGCCAATATCTTCTCCAAAATTGATTTGAAAAGTGGCTACCACCAGATAAGAATGAAGGAAGGTGATGAGTGGAAAACTGCGTTCAAAACCAAACAAGGTTTGTATGAATGGTTAGTCATGCCTTTTGGCTTGACTAATGCCCCTAGTACCTTTATGCGTTTAATGAATCATGTCCTTCGGCCTTATATTGGTAAGTTTTGTGTTGTTTACTTTGATGATATCTTGATATACAGTAAGTCATTGAAAGATCATGTTGAACACTTACGATCTATTCTTAGCACTTTGAGAGAAGAACATTTATATGCTAATCTCAAGAAGTGTGATTTTGTACTAATCAAGTTACTTTCTTAGGCTTTATTGTAAGTTCACAGGGATTATCAGTGGATCCAGAGAAGATTAAGGCAATACAAGAATGGCCAAAACCGGTTAATGTCAGTCAAGTTCGAAGTTTCCATGGATTAGCCAGCTTTTACAGAAGGTTTGTACCAAACTTTAGTTCCATTGCTGCACCCTTAACAGGGATTATTAAGAAGAATTCAAACTTCTCTTGGGACAATGAACAAGACAAATCTTTCAACGAACTCAAAGATTGTTTGACAAAGGCCCCATTACTAGTCTTGCCAACTTTGAGAAAACATTTGAAGTTGAATGTGATGCTTCCGGAATTGGAATTGGTGCTGTTCTAAGTCAAGAAGGAAAACCCATTGCCTATTTTTGTGAAAAACTAAATGTGCAACTCTGAACTATCCAACATATGACAAAGAGATGTATGCACTCATTCGAGCATTGGAAACTTGGCAGCACTATTTATTGCCAAAGGAATTCGTGATACACACTGACCATGAAGCATTAAAGCATATCAAGGACAACACAAACTCAACAGAGACATGCCAAATGGGTTGAATTTCTTGAGTCTTTTCCCTATGTCATCCACTATAAGAGAGGAAAGGATAATGTCGTGGCAGATGCTCTTTCACGCAGGTATGTCTTACTTAACACTTTGGATTCTAAACTTCTTGGTTTTTCATTCATTAAGGAACATTATGCTACTGATTTGGACTTTGGAGAAAGGTATAAGTTATGTGAAACAGGTGCTCATGATAAGTATTATCAGCATGATGGATATCTTTTCAAAGAAGGACGATTATGTATTCCACAAGGTTCCATAAGAGAAGTGTTAACCAAAGAAGCACATGAAGGAGGACTCATGGGACACTTTGGAGTTGAAAAGACTCTTAGCATTCTGAAAGAACACCTCTTTTGGCCAAAGATGAAAAGGTATGTTGAAAAGGTATGTGAAAGGTGTTTAGTATGTAAAAGGGCAAAATCAAGAGTCATGCCTCATGGATTATACATGCCTTTGCCAATACCAACCATGCCATGGATAGATATTTCAATGGACTTTGTTTTAGGTTTACCAAAAACAAAGAGTGGAAAGGATTCAATATTTGTGGTGGTTGATCGTTTCTCCAAAATGGCTCACTTTATACCATGTCACAAGACTGATGATGCTATTTTTGTTGCCAACTTATTCTTCCGAGAAGTGGTAAGGTTACATGGACTTCCTCGAACTATTGTGTCAGATAGAGATGTTAAGTTCTTAAGTCATTTTTGGAGGACTTTGTGGAGTAAAATAGGCACAAAACTGCTATTCTCTACTACATGTCATCCTCAAACGGATGGTCAAACTGAAGTAGTTAATAGAGTTTTATCAACGCTGCTACGATCCATTATCAAGAAAAATATTAAGACATGGGAAGAATGCCTACCACACGTGGAATTTGCATACAACCGAACCATTCACTCGGCAACTAAACATTCTCCATTTGAGGTAGTGTATGGTTTCAATCCTTTAACTCCTTTGGACTTACTTCCTTTACCTTATGATCAGATAGTGAACAAAGATGGAAAGAACAAAGCAGAATTTGTTAAAAAACTCCATCAACAAGTCAAGGACAATATTGAGAGAAGAACAAGACAATATGAACAACAAGCAAACAAAGGAAGGAAGAAGGTAACTTTTGACGTAGGAGATTGGGTTTGGATACACTTTAGGAAGGAAAGATTCCCAAACCAAAGGAAGTCTAAACTATTACCCCGAGGAGATGGTCCATTTCAGATTAAAGAAAAGATCAACGACAATGCCTATAAAATTGAATTGCCCAGTGAGTTTGGTGGCGTCAGTGCTTCATTCAACATCACTGACTTATCTCCCTTTGAGGATGGAAACGATTTGGGGACAAATCGCTTAAAAGAAGGGGGGGATGATATAGTCACGTCTACACCAGATCCGGAGGTCATGCCACATGGTCCCATTACTAGGTCAAGGGCCAAACAATTCAGGGAAGTGCTCTTAACTAAGTGTCTTGAAGCTTTTAATTCATTTGATAACTTAACACTCTCTAATGTTATGTTATATAATGTTTTAATAGCTAAAGAGTAACTTAGTATGAATTCATATTACACATTGTTATCTTAATATGTTAAACATGTTAGGATAGTTTTATTATCATATTAAGCATGATTGTTATATATACATCAAGGCAGCATACTTATAATGCATTTCATTAGTTTATTTGCATTCATATTAACTCTTAAGCTTTATACAATATCTTACACATATTAGGAGATGATGTACTTAGCTCATGACCATCATACTTAGCTCCCATTATCATAAACAAACATGGCAGCAAGGTATTTAGCTCGTTTTAGCTCAATATCATGAACTTACCTTGTTTCCTTGCACATGTAGGTACATTGGAGCATGGCACACGTTGAGATAGCTTGGTGAATGATTTGGACTTCATACATAGCTCACAAACAGCTCACAAAGTACAAAGCAGCTCATGGAATGCTAAGGGAAGCTCGGTTCAGCTGAAGAAGCTTCAGGCTAGCTAAACTTAGCTAGTTGGACTATTTGAAGCTGAGTTGCTAAAAGTGATGACAAAGGTAGCTGAATGTAGCTGAACATGTTGTTATGGAGCTCAAAAGGACTCGGCTAGGGAGATCATTCATAAACAGCCCCATTCTTGCTAGCTAGCTCAACACTCAAGCTAGCTTGGAAGGAGACACATGCACGCCTAAGATAGAACCCATGACCAGCCATCATTCCATGCGCAAGGCTACACCACAAGCATCCTAGAGAGACCATGTGCACGCCTTGTGACCAGACCACCATGTGATTGGCGTGTGACTTCATTTAGGCGCCAAGATGAAGAGTCCTCTTACCATTCGGCCAAGCACTCCTTTCTCTCCAAATTGGCGCCAACTTGAAGGGGTACAAGCACTATTCGGCCAAAGGATATTTTCCTTCAATTAAACCGAACCATCCTCTCTATTTGTAATTAAATTATGACAATTCATAAGAGGCACAAGGGCTGGCCGAAACCTCTTGTAATCATTCGGCCATTTCCTTCCATTTCCTATAAATAGGAAAGCATATTTCATTTGTAAGCAGACCTTTTTATTCAATTAAAGTGAGATTATTCTCTTCTTAAGTCCTGGTGACTTTTTATCGACTTATCAAGTATTTTATACTTGTGGCGTCAACCCCTTTTCTTTCATCTTGATACTTCTGGTTCCTAGTTCATATAACTAGTGGGTCAAAGTACTTAACACCACCCCTTGAAGAAGCAATATAAAGATTGGGTCTCTGCTCTCTATAGCATTGGTTCTTCTTTGAGATTTCTTCAAGATACTATCCTCACAACCATCCTTTTATTTCATCTCCATAACCATAGCCTTATCAACTATCTTCCGCTTCCATTACTCATTATTTAAAAAGCCTACCAATTCACCCATACGTCTACCACCCTTAACCATTCTATTTTGAGCCATTCACTTTGCAGGTTGTTTTGCTTCCTTCCTAGATCCACAATCATTTGAAAAGGGTACAAGTACCTTACATCAGTAGCAGACACAACCATTAAAGTCACATGGATCAATGCGCTGCTAGTCAGTTTAGGTGTGAAACAGCTTGAGGAACCGGTTATCTGGTGCGATAACACAAGTGCCATTGCAATGAGCACGAATCCAGTTTACCATGCACAATCGAAGCATATTGATATGGATGTTCATTTTATCAAGGAAAAAGTTCTAGCAAGAGCACTGCGAGTTAGCTATGTCCCAGCCAATTATCAGGTGGCAGATGGCCTCACGAAACCGCTAACTAAAGCTGTGTTTGAAGTTTTTTGAGCCAAGATGTGTGTCTTGCCTTGTTGAAGCAGGGATCATGAAATTAATGATGGATTTTGATGTTTGTGAGGTAGTTGATTCATATTCTAGCATGAAAGATGATTAGAACATGTTTAATCTTTCTAGAACTTGTTCTTTAAATTTTGGCCATGAATGGTTTGAGTGAGAAAAATTATGGAAAAATTATTTATGGGTTGGAAATGATGAAGGAAGTATTCTACAAGCCTTAGAAAAATTGGGGATCATTTCGTAAGTTTTGAAAAGTTGGGGATAAATTCGTAAATTTTGGAAAATTGATGAAGAACCTAGGGATGAAGTTAAAAGAAACAGTTAGATTCTGAATTTGGCTGTAGGTTCAAAAATTCACCAGAAATTATATAAAAATAATTTGGAGATTATTTTTATATATTTGTGTTCATATATCGATCTAGCTTTGTTTAAAATAAACGGTGATCAATTTCAAGGTGAATACAAAAGGATATGAATTTTTAACCGAGGAATTGTCAGAAAATTCGGACTGCAGATTCTGCAAAACAGATTCTGTTAATCAACTTTGAAAATTCAGCATAAATTATACAGAATGAACTAGGAGCAGTTATTTATATGGATAGATTCGTATTCGAGTCTAGTTTTCAACGGATTAAACAGAATTAAATTACAGTGTGTATATTAATACAGAATACGGATTCTTTAAAGGTAGTGAGAGTTGTCTGAATATAGAGTTATTATGGGATATGTTTATGTTAGTTCAATACTAACATATGTATCGTTATGAATTGGTGATTTATACAGATTGTGATTGATTTGTAATCGAATCAAATCAAATATAAAAGGAATTATGGTGGACAATAGTGAGGCTCATATATTTTGAAAGATATAAAGTGTCAAGGTGAGTGCAATACATGCATGAAATTATACATGGATGTTTTATACATCATTAAGAAGACTTGCGATAAGTCGACCTTGTTTTATCAGCATGATATTATATCATATTTTTATAAATTGACATGACATTGATATGTCAGAGATTGAAATTATAATGCATTGAGTTTGGAAAATGTGATATTTTACCATGAATGTTATTTCGGGTATGAACTACCCAATGTTAAATATTGATAATATACTTTGCCATGGATGGATCAAATAAAATAGATTGTACGCCCAAGTAAGTCATTGAGGGACAGGGTATAGTTGGCATGCCATAGAGTCCAGCAGCAGGTTGCATACGGGATACACTAAAGGATACCTAGTGTATATGGTGGGTACGACCTTATGTGCCATACAGGACTGTACTTAAGGATACTTAGTACAGATGGTGGACACGACCTTATGTGTCATATGGATTATGGTGGACATGACCTTATGTGTCATACGGGATAGCACTACGGTGCTTATATTTGACTCGTGTACCCAGGGTCCTTGGGGTTTTATATTGGGCTATTATCTATGGTTTATGGTTTATGGTTTATGGTTTATTGGTTAATAAATGGTAAGTTTTGCAAATAAGCTTACGAGTTATTGGAATGAATGGCAAGTATTTTGGAAAGAATATTGTTATATTCAGTTATGATATTTTGATCATGGTAAAAATATTGAATATGCTATTAGCATGGTTTTATGGCATTGAATTTGAAATCTAAATTCATGCATGAATTGTATTACACTATATTAGAGTAATCAGTTAAGCAGATAAGGTTGGTTAAAAGCTGTTAGTAGGATGTTAAGTCTGTTAGCAGGGAGTTAAGATAGTTATAGATGTCTTGTAAAACTGATATAAAGCATTGAAATCGTTGTACTTTAATGTCAAGAAAAAGTTCAATGTTCTTCATCTTTTCAAGCTAATCCTAGCTTTCTAACACACTATTTATTGTTTTAATTGCCTCACTAAGTTTATACTTAGCGTGTGATGATTTTCACGCGTAGGTAAAAATCCAGTAATGGAATAAAGAGTTTAAAGCGTCGTCAAAGATCGAGAAGTATATTTCAATATCAGTAAGACATCCTAAGTTGAAATGTTAGTTTTATTAGTGGCATGTAATTATAAATGTTTTATTTGTTTTGTTAAACAAATTTGGAAACAAAAATGGAATTTTTATGAATTTATATGTATTTTTTGAAAGTTACTGTAGCTTTTCGAAGCTCACTCTATTACTCACCATTGCAGGTTAAAAGAATTATACCAGTACAGTTATTGACATCAATAAGGGAGTTCTTTCGGCGTTGCTTGTAGAGGATGGTACATGTGATTAGGGGGCATGTAATTGTATTTTATTTTAAATACGAGTCTGAAAATATATTTTACTTCTGAATACTGATAAATGATTTTATGAGTTTGCATGTTATGATAAAAAGTTTTAAATTTTCCGTTATTTTTACAGTGGGTCGCTCCGGTGGCCCTAATGTGACGCTCCAGATCGGATCGGGTTATCTGTATCGGTCTGAGGGGGTTACATTTAATGGTATCAGAGCCTTGGTTTGAGTCAAAATTTTCATGATAGACTGGCCGGTCGAATTTCAAAAATATGTCTGATCAGTACATGCCCCTAGACTACAATCGTACCTCTCTGAGCTGGAACTCCAGGGCTGAATCCCTATCTGTAACGAGTAAACCGAAGTTTCTATCAGTTAAGGCTATACTTGTACAAAAAGGAATACTAGTAACATGTGTCTAAACGCTGTAAAGTGCCTCACAAGCCATATGAGAGTTATTCATCTGAGAAATTTTGACCCGACTTCGGAAATGAAATTGGGATATGCTACTGCTTTATGAGCCAATTCTCGTGACCAAGACTGAATTGATTACACAAGGAAATTTTCGTTCGGATTCTTTTATAGAAATGAGGAAAAGTTCTAATAAGAATGTATGCTCAACTGGTGAAGGATTAGTGGAGGATTTGTATTTCTATAGGAGCTACATGAAAGATATGAAAGAACTGATGGAAGTTTCATTTCTGCAATTATGTGACACGAATGAATTTTGAGGACGAAATTCTTTTAAGGATGGGAGAATTATAACACCCCAAATTAGGGGCTAAATTTTAGAAATTATAAAGTGGTGAATTTAATTGGTATTTTTGGAAGAAATTGGGGATTAAATTGTAAAATCGTAAAGTTGGCATACCATTTTAAGAAGTGCATGAAGTTCAGTGACTAAACCCATGATTTAACCATTTTTTATATATATGATGAAATATAACTCCTCCCACCTGTGCTCAGTTTTCCAGATTCCTCCCATTTCCCTCCCCCGTTCACCCTACTTCGATCTCTGATCTACTCGCCGTCCGACCTCCAATCGACGAACCAAAACCACCATCGTGTTCGTTGTCGTCGATTCACGACAATCCGGTCATCCGTTTACGACATCTCCCGCACCATCGTGTTCCTTGCATCGTTCCGAGCCCACCGGTGTTCTCCATTTTTCCGTCGTTGTTGGTGCGTAGAGGGGTGAGACCGTCAAAGTTTCTGACGTTTCGGAATCGAGCTCTCCGCCGTTCAAAATTATGAACCGAGCTTTGTAAGTGCCTCAAAATCTCTTAAAATAATTTTTAGGAATTTTTCCGGGAATTTTCCGACACCGGGTTACTGTTCACGCGCCGCACGCACCAACCCCGAGAGTGGGCATCGTCTAGGTGATAATTTTATAATTAATTTATGTTTGGGTGCTATTTGTGTAAAATTTGGGTGTTAGTTTAGTAAATATTTACAGAATGTGGCTAATTTGGTAATTAATTTCTATTAGGGTGATATTTGTGTAAAATGGTCGACTGTTGACCGGCGTGGACCGCAGTTGACCAGAACTTTGGTCGGCTTTGACCGAGCATTAAACGATCTTTGACTTTGACCGAGTATACCTATCCTGACGTTTTTCGACATTCCAAATCTGATTCCGCATTCTATTTTTTCGAAATTCAGACCCGAAGGCCTCGAAATTGCCAGTCAAACCCGTTGACTTTGAATTTGACCGAAAATTCCAAATTTTCAAAAAGTCATATTTTATGCTTTCGACGTCCTGAATCCGAATCCGAAGTCCGTTTCGCAAAATTTGAACCCGATAAGCTGTTTTTCACTGATTTATCATCCGATTCGATCTATTTTTCAGAATTAAGCTCCGTTTTCTATGTAATTTCTGTTGATATGGATCCGAGGAAATATTGGAAGATGATTTCAAGATCGAGGGCGTTCGAATGGAATTTAATGGTCGATCAGTATTGTATGGAAATTGATGTAATACTTTACTACCTCTTTATACTTTATGGTATATGTTGATATTGGTAAATGCATGAATAAGATAATGTTGGTCACTTTTGTGGAGTTGAATAATTTATACACTCGATATGAATGTGGTAGAAATTATGTAACTGAATACAGATTGAATGACTAATAAAAGAGATTGAGGAATTGTTAGAATTAAATTACATGTTTGTGATTAGTGATAAAGAAATCAGTCATGGATTTGTAACTTATATTTTATATCATCAAAGGTTAAATGTTAAAGGTACTTGGATGAGAAATTATGAGAATACTCTGGTAGGGTAAAATTTCAAAAATACCCTTATATTGTAGGATGACAAGAATTGTCCCTAGAAGTTGGTAAATAACTCTGAAAATACATATTGATCTGATATAATTATGGATGTGCATAAGAAATGATAGTTTTATTTAGAAAATTTGGATAACTGGTTTTTAACGCCAAAAAGGGTTTGTGCAAGATGCTAGAAGTTTGTTAAGGAATAATTTCAAGATCAGAGAATGTTCGGGAAAGCAATTGACCATAGGATCTTTAAATTATAATTATTTTCATTAAGAGCTAATATCGAAATTATCTGATTAATAAATTATGAAAATGCCCTTGAGAGGTAAAATAGTCCGAGTTGACCCTGAATGAGAAAGTACTTTGAGAATTTGTACTTAACTCGATTAAGTACGAATTTAATTGTTAAGATCATGTCTTTGTACAGAAAAATTCATGATATTTCGTTTGTAAAATCTGAGAAGACACTTGACCCGAAAATATCCGAGTAATGAGTAAATACCTGAAGAATAATTTATCGGGGGTATTCTGCTGTCAGAATTGTTCGAAAGGACAGAAATAAATGATAAGATTGAATTTAATAGTAAGATCGGATGGAAGAAAAGGATTAAAATACAATGAATCCGTAAAATGACCAAAATACCCCTGTAATGGAAATGACCCAAGAATATCACCAAGCTCATGAATGATTGGATATCCTCGAGCTCTGAAATGAATGGAATAAAACTGAACACAAAAATTATTAAAATAACCTTATGGCCTAAACTAAGTAAATGTCTTGGATTAATTAAGAAATCCAAATAAGCATAGGTATTTGACTACCTTTAAAAGTAATGGAACACAATTTAAGTGAGTAGATCAACTCTAATGTTATGTCAATACCTGAATGGCATAGACATAATTTTAATGTGTGTTCGTCTTCTCAAGTTTGGATCGATGATAATTCTAGAAGTACTTGGCTCAGCACAACTATAGATCGCATTCGGTACTAAGAAGTGAATATTCGTGAGATAAATCAACCACGAATACCAGAGTGACTTTATTATATGACTAAATTGAAATGAAAGGAAGTATAATATGTATCGGAAATTCAGAAATGTCATAATTAATCTGGAAAACTCTGAAGTAACCGGGATAGACTTGCTTGCTAAACGAACTAAGTAACCTCAATGACTGAGGATTAAATAGGTGATTGGATAAGTTTGGAAACACTATTGAATTTACATTATGAATTGTCCTTATGGGTCTTGAACCATGAATCAAGTACGTTCGTATTTTCTAATATTGTTGAAATGTGGAAATGAAATAAAGACCGTTGGAAGAGCTATTCAGCAATGATTATGATGATGATCTATGGACAAGACTTTTTAGTATTATAGAGTGAGTATCAGGAAGGGAAATGAATTGACTAGTCGACAGGCATCAATTGTGAGTGTTGTTCAGCTCAAGTTGTTCAATGATCCGATCGATTGACATGGTTGGTAATTGCCCTGAATATTCTTTTTTTCTTTATTAACTCAAATCACTCTGGTTATTCCTGATGCTCATGAAATCATAGTAGGATTCTAAAGTATCAACCTTAAATGTCTGATTAAATCGATTAATAATTGATTCTCTTTAATAAGACCTCGTTCCTGGAATCCGATCAAATTGCATAAGTTTCATGTTATCCATTCTGATAACTACAAAACACCTCTGAAAAATACTTGGATTCTCTAGTGTGCTCCATATGTACTACATGATGGTTTTATATGTTTTAAAATGAGTTTTCATTAAAGTATCGATTTACTGGTATATGACCATGGCGACATGGAATGTGATCTCCGATTATGGCTTTCACCGAAAATATGAATTTTCCTGATTTATGAAGTCATGAAATCTACTGGTTTATGAACTATGGTTACCTGAAATGTGTTATCAGGTTTTCTGTTTCCACTGGAAAATATGAATTGTTCATGATTTATGGAATCATGGGATTTATTGGTTTATGAACTATGGTTTTTTGTATTTACGGGTTATACCCGAACTGTTCTATTGGGACATTACCTGGGTAGATTGGAGTATGAAGGTACAACTCTGATCAAACTGGTAAATCCTTACGGACTTAAGGTGGCCCTTGGGTAGGCTCTCAGGCCCCAAGGCATTCCCCTTAAGTTAATTATGGAACTACTTATGGTGTACAGGTGGAAATCAGTTATACAGTTTATTTCATTATTACGATTATGACTTATTACTGGATAACGGTCCAGGTATTACAATTTATGCCTAAAACTGATTTCTACCGGATTTTTATATGGATAGGATTCTGGAGAATAGAGGCACAGCCCTGATCCAGCTGATAAGACCTTACGGACCTATGGATACCCTTGGGTAAGCCCATGGCCCCAAGGCATATCCTTAGGTTGGCTCCCTTTGCTGTGTGCTTAGGGTAAGCCCTATGGATGCAGTTCTGGGGAACTGCATAATGGAGTTTGGTTGGAGGGTTCCTCTATGGTTTTAAAAGATTTATATCTTTTCACTGATTTTGATTGGAACAAATTAGATATCCTATTCAATTTCCTGAAAACGTGATACTATAAATGTTTCCTGGGAACTGAGATCTTCATGGCTTCTACTCGATGAAAATCTATTTTATTTCTGAATACTGATAAATGAGTTTATGAGTTTACATGTTCTGATAAAAAGTTTTAAATTTTTCATTATTTTTACAGTGGGTCGCTCCGGTGGCCCTAATGTGACACTCCATATCGGATCGAGTTATCCGTATCGGTCTGAGGGGGTTACATAAATAAAACAAGAATTATATTATTTAGGATTTTTTATTGTTATATGCATGCAATCAACCCATTAAAAGAGGATAAGATTCAACCATTAAAAGTTAAAATCATGCATGTTATGGGGGAAAATGAAAATCCTTCTTTCTTTCTCTTTCCTTGATGAACAAACAAAATATGTCATTTTCCAAATTATATGGATACCGACACGAGCCATATCCTCAAGGAGTGGTATCAGCTGCCTTTGTATTTTCTATATCACATAGGGAACTAAATTCTGCAAATTTAAACTTCTCAAAAAATTAATAGAACAATGATAACCAAAAAGAATAAAAAAAAATTCATCATTCATCCATGCATGAAGTTTTCTAATCACTGCTAAAATTCAGAACTACAGCACATTCCTTGACAGATGCTCCTCCACCACGACTTGCTTGTTTAAAGGATGAAGAGAAAGGCCTAGCATGATAGAGAAGAGCCTGTCAGCTTAGCCAAGAACGATTGCCTGACACCCAAACACGACCTTAATTTCCATCAAAACAATTACATGCCATATTATTGTGAGGTTTCAGGCTAGTCATTCTTGGCTACCAAACAAGACTCTTATCTTCATGGAAGGCCTCTCTTCCTTTTCATGCATGTAGCTGGACGGTATGCTGATTAACAAGGGGAGGAAGATAAGGCCTAGCATGAAAGAAAAGAGCCTATCTGATTAGCCAAGGTGACTGCCTGGAACCCAACCAAGGGTTTCAACATACATTTGATGAACAATTGAAACCTCTTGGAAAAGGAGCAGGCAAGTCATCCTTGGCTACCAAATATGATGACTCTTACCTTCATGTTAGATCTTTCTTCCTCGAAGCTCAAATTTGATGCCAACACAAAGGGCTTTGAAGTCTGTATTTATAGTAAAATGAAACGAAAGAATAATAGAGATGAGATGAGATGTGCCTTATTGAATGGTTTGGATCCCCCCTTATCAAATTTGCCGCCTCCGTCTGCGATTCCTCGCTGCCCATAAAGGGGGAATATATTCGGTTCAACATGTAGGGACCTCACCTCAGAGATGTAGGGCTCCTACATCTCTCCACAAAGAGGAAGAGGAAAGGTCTCGAAGTTTCTGGCCATTCCACTGTTCAACCCTGGCATCTTGCAGCCCTTTGAAAAGATATAAGACACTAGCTGGGGTGGTTGTAGCATAATCTAGATAGATATGCATGCCATTGCGCATCTTACCTAGCTAGGGTTTCATTTATGTGCATCCTTTTTGAGCAACTCTTTAAACTTTAACCTGGGCCTTAATTCACTGCTGATTTCTGCTGTATAGTTCATGTTATTCAATTAATGCAGGTATTGATTTTTTATGTTCTTAATCATTTGACTTATTAATCGCATATTTAATTTTATTTTTGATAATATAACATCATCTAATTTATGAATAGTATATGAAATTATACATTCAATGGAATAGAAACCCCATTCCATGTCCATATATGACTTTATTTGGTGGGGTACATGATTCTCAATTTGAGATCGATGCCCCAGCTGACCAAACCAAATTCATAAAAAGTCAAGGCCATCGGCACTAAGCAAAGGCTTTTTTTCTAATTGACTTTCTTTGTGTACATGCATTCCCCATGCATGTAGTATTTATTCTTCAGGCATCTCTGACCCTCCATACTCCATATAATTTATGGGCTGAGATACTTTACTTTTCTCTTCCATTCTCATCCAATCCCAAGAACCAGTTTAATGAGTATAAATTTAGATTTTATCTATTTTAATTTAACTTTGAATATAAAAAAAATATTCAATCTTAAAATAATTTAAATACACAATCCAAAATAACTTAAACTTAAAGAACATCGTAATAATCCAAAGCCAATAACTCTAAAACTTTTAAACTTGATAGGAATCAATTTGGCAATATGAAATTAACTTGATCTGTCCCAATTGAGAGCTCAAATCTTATTTATTTTAGTGATTACCCGTATGGCTTATGAAATAATAAATTTATTACTACGAATAAATTTTTTGGGATATAAGATTATTTGATATATTATTAAAAATATTATATTATTTTACTTAGTTTATTTAATCTAAGTGTAACATTATGATGATTATTTGACAAGATATAAGATTACCTACCTAATAGTACATTTTAATAAATTATCTTTGTGATAGGTTTTTCTATCAAGTTTAACATCCGATATTCAAAAAAAACATTATTTTGAAAGCTCATATATCTCTATTCATTAAACTCTAACTAATTTTTATATTTAACATATAATTAATATATCGAATAAACTCATTGAGTGAACTCAATGATAAAGGGAGTGTTGAATTTTTTAGAGTTCTTGAGTTTGAGCAAATGCATTAACAAGATATGTGTGTGTTATCAATAGAATAAAAAATATATAAACAAATATTATATTATAAACAACTTAGATTATTTAATGCTGATACTTAAATTTTCCAAATTATGTATTTTAAAAGGTATATATTTTTATTACTTATGTATATAATTATAATAATATCTTTATTAAGAAACGAGAGATAATAATATTACTTCTACATTTCAATTTATATTTACTATTAATAATTTTAGAATAATGATGTAAAACAATATATATATATCACACAAAGTTAAGAGCTTGACTCGAATTTAAAAATCAATCAATTAATTAAAAAATTTAAATTATTAGAATTATTCAAGTCTTATTTGAAAATTTAAATTTTTTTCGAATAAAATTAAATTTATAAAAATCAATCAATTAATCAATCAATATATACCGTTTGTAGAAGTTGGCAAGTCAAGTGCAATGTTCAAATATTAGCATGTTTTCTGTAGCTTAGAGGTTACTTTCCAGTAAGATCTGTTGGTTTTAGGCAAATAAATGTGGCATGTCAAGAACACTCGATCTAGTAATGTTGAGATAGGGATTGTAGGTGCCATTTTAACAAAGTTAGATAGAGGTTCCTTGAAATAAAACCATAATACATACTAGAATGGCTCCAGTTGCACCTACATGTTGAAAATATTTATTTATTGCCTATGTCCTGAATGAAAGTATTTCAGTTTATGGGAATAAGTTAACCAATCGCAAGTCTACATATTTGCTTCAGGAGAGGCAAGTTCTTTGTTCCGCCACATCAGTCTCGAAATAGCCTCACCTCCCTCTTCAGGAATGGAGGCAATGCAAAAGCAGCCCTATGCATCTGTCAATAGAAAATAAATATTTTATTTCTACCATAAAATGGTTAGATCACAAAAGAAATTACAGTAAAAGAGATCAGACTTTGCAGGCCAAGATGCTAAGCCATCGAGAAATAAAATGGACCATCACTCTAACTCGATGGGGTTCATTTCCTTGCACGAAAGAAACTATAATAGCTTCAAGGAGTCAATGTTCATAACAAAAGTAAATACCAGGTACTCTGCAGAAGAGTGAAAGAGTGAAAACTGAACTTGATGGAATGAGTTCTCACTTCAGAGTTGTAAAATCTAAGTTCTCTCTTATGATGGTAAGCTCCATCTAGCTTCTCAATAGGGTTTATGGGATTCAGAAAATCAACCACTAGTCCCTCTGTGGAGCATTACAAGAAACCAATCACACCACTGCATTGCAAAAGAAAAGGAAAACAGAAGTTGGAAATGAGATAGGCTATGATTCGAAGACAGTCCTGCAATTGGTAAATGATACCATATAAAATTACCACTGTCAAAAGCATCATTAATATCTAAAAGAGAACCAAGGGGAAACAACAACTTAATTAAATGCTTAGGATAAGTTGGAACACTTGTCCATGTTACAGAGGACACCATCAGGCCTTAATGCTTGAGCTATAGTCTCAAAAAATGGTTTTTCTATAAGCTCTTAAGCAAGACCTAAATTGCAAACCGAAAGAGTAAAAGCTTGAATGATGTTGAGTCTTAAAAGCAAAAATACCATGTAAATGTTCTTTAAGAAACCATCAATGCTGAAAATAAAATTTTATCAGATCATACATTACAACGTACCTACAGGATCTGATGAATCAACAATGATCGCATCATACTTCGCTTTTGGAACATGACGAAGAAACTCAATAGTTGTTAAGATTATATGCAAGTAAAACATCAGTTTGGGAATTAAAGCATCATGCTTGACCACTCAACAGAAAATTCACATAAAAAAAGAGTATAAATGAAACACATAAAATATTCAATATTGCTTTCACATACCATCACCAACATGAAGATGAATACGAGGGTCCTCAAATCCAACAGCTAATTCAGGAAAGAACTTCTTGGAAACCTATAAAAAAGTTACATATGGATACTAAATGAGCGTTTTCATACAAAAGGTAAAAGGAAAATGAAACAAGAATAGATACTAAAATACAACATACTTCTATAACCATCTTATCTATTTCACATATATAAATGTGCTCAACGGAGCTGTGCCGAGAAATCTCCCTAAGAACTCCACCATCACCACCTCCAACAATCTGTTACACTCTAAAACCTAACTCTCTATCTCCATGTCCGTCCTAATTCCTGCATTATTCCAACCCTTAGCCCTCAATTCCCCTTTATACAAGCATAAATATCAAAATTGTAAAAAGAATTACCCTTTAACTTTGCAGATTCTTGTTCAGTCAGCAGGTTCATACTGATCTATTTTCATTGTCTTGGCTAATATTTTACAGGCAGTAGAACATGCATCATTACAGATAAATGAACATAGGATATTCACTCCCTGCTCCAAAGCTTCCATCAAGAAACAATGCCCAAAGCTTAACAAATCATTGTCTTGGCTAATATTTTACAGAAAGTAGAACACGAATCATTACAATATAAACCACCTTAAGTTATTTGGTAATCAAATTCCCACATGGCGGGTTGCATCATATTAAAAAGGTAGAATGTATATCATTACAGAAGCCTAAAAAATACATAGAAAATATGTTGATAATGAAATTCAATCACTTGCATTTATTTTGTACAAAACAGACTGAACTTCTACCATGGGCATATGTTTTCTTTTGTCTTATTCTTGATTAACCTATCTCCTTCTCAGTATAAAGCTTTCAGTATTAAAAGTATAACTATGATAATCCAAATTAAAAAGAACAAAAGAATTATATGAAATACTATGAGAATTCAATTAATGTGCAATCGAAGTTTCCAGTTTTTTAAAACATAAGCTTAGGGAATCCAAAGTAAATTGATAAGCAAACGGAATTGAAGGTTTACATACTTGTCGAGGGAGAGAAGGTGTTTCTCGGTGGCGATGATTTGATCGGTAGATATCGGAATCCAACGGAGAACGGACGGCCATGAGGATTTTCGTTTGACTACGGTGGTTGATGCAGAGGATTGAAATTCGGGTTGGTTAGTTTCTTCCACCATTTTTATCGAAATCAAACTGGAAGAACCATGGAGAGAGCAGTTCGTACAATGAATGGGTTGTTTCTTTGCTTTGAGGATGGGAAAGCACAAGCATTTTTCTTCGGTTTTATATGCAAAAGATTTGATTTTGAGTCTACATCTAAAAGGTGAATATTATAAGAGATTAGGAAAAAAAAAAAAAAAAAGAAGGCGGTGATGAATCAGAACGCGTTTACTGAAGCCATAGAGTCATATAATACGAACGAAAACAGAAAATAGAACAAACCCAGATTTCATATAAAACGATGAATTTCACTGTTGATAAAATAAAACAAAGGGAGTAAGAAGTAATCTTACCATGAGAATCTCACTGGGAAAACGAAATTTTTCGCACTGTCAAGCTCGCGGGAAGAAGAAGATATGCAGAGACAAACAGGAAAAGAAGGGTAGCCCTTAACACGGGAATGAAAAAATACCTAAGACACCGGTGGGAATAACATTCCCATGAATAAACACCCCAATATATATTGTTGGTATTGAAAGATTGCCCTTACTTGGGAATCTTACACAATCAAACATAGGCATCTTTAATCAGGAAAAAAATGACGGTCAGAAATAATAAAATCCTTGATCCAAATACACTCTAATCGTATATTAGACAACCATACAACTGAAGTCTAAATTTATTTGATCATAATTGGGCCTCAATAAGACTACAAAGGTTGTTGGACTTAAGCCCAAACCTTAATTAACAGCCAATAAGGCCTACAAAATGGTTGTAGAAAGAGAGCAACCATGGAGATTGGGGATTCATGTAGGAAGTTGCGACGTTCACACATTGAACAGCTGATTAAACAAGCAACCGATCTCACCACATGTGCTGCTCCTAAACACCTTGGCCTTGAAAATCGGTTTAAGCAACAACCAAGACGAAGACTTCACAGCTATGTATATCACAATTGACAAACCAAGGTTAGTGGTTGTCTAAAAAGAAGAAAAGACCAGTAATCCATGCTGTTGGGTACAATTGTCATGTTTTTGCCAAGTTGGATAAAACTGGATTTCTGATCTAAGCACCAGCCTGTATCCTGTCCAGGGTAACATGTTGCATCGGTGAAGGTGGTAATTTTCTTATTTTTTCTGGCAAACGCACTGCATTGGTGCCAGAACTATGATGATTACTGCTGGAGTTGACGCCTGATCTATGGACAAACCACTCAATTTCCATTTTCTATATATATTTATATATTGTTGACTGCGAATCATATACTATCATTTTCTATTGGTTCCACAAGTAAACGCAAATCATACAAATTTTCTTATGGATCTATAGTTTTTTCCCGTCAGGTTTTTAACTTGCTGGACCAACAAAAAGAAAGCCTAGACTGCATGGATTCTTTATGTATCAGTATGAGAGTGGACTGTGGAGAGTAAATTTGAAGAATGAAATCTAAAAAAGATATTTTGGAAAATCAAAAGTTAAAATTCCAAGCAAAAAATGATGGTAAACCAAACATGTAACTTCAGTTGTCATTTGATCCATACATGAAGGTTAGTCCCCACGTGCACACTTGCAGAAAAGCCCATATAAACATGTCTACACCTAACTACCAAGCTGCTTGAAGATAAATCCAGACTTCAGCTTTAATGAACCAATCTAAAAATCTAAAGACATGGTACTACCAGTTCATGCATGGTTATTAACCTCGTATGTAAGTAATTAATACTATTGCAAATGATTGGAGTGGAGATTGGGGGTATTGGAGATAGAATAACCAGTTGTTGCGTCAAAGAAATGAATAAATATTGTGTATGGGAAGTTTCAATTGGCTCCTTTAACAATGCCAATGAAGACTTTCTATGTCTCAGCCATGTGAGATATGCCTCGGTTCCTGAGCTTCCTATTGCCAGATTCTTTTTCCTCTCTCTTGATTTAAGATATCATCAGTATTCCATTGCGTGTACTGGGAATTTCATTTCTCTCTCTCTCTCTCTCTCTCTCTCTCTCTCTCTCTCTCTCTCTCTCTCTCTCTCTCTCTCTCTGTATACAGCGAGTTACTTCAAGATCTCAGCTACACATGTTAATCCATCATAAATCCTTTTTTAATTGCTTTGATTCACTTCTCTTCCATTTCTTGTATTGCTATGGATGCTGTTTTTGTAAGTTTAATTTTGTTTCTTGAACTTGAATTTTATCTGCTTCAAACAACACACTTCATATCCATAAGCTTAATTTATATGTTTGAACTTTGAACTATCAATTATGTGTGCTCAAGCTTTTTCCTCGTTTCTTTGTTATTCAAGTCCATATGTCCCTGAATTACCAGAATTTACACTTAATGGAACTGAATTATTTGATAATTTGAATGATTTTGTAGGTTGTTAATTTGTGAAAAGAATCCCTGGGAAAAAGATGGGGTGCACTTATTCTGTGTACGGAGTTGGGAAGAAAAAGAAGTTGAGTATCCAGAAGTGGTTGTATTTGTTCCTTGCATGAGAATTCCAGTTCAATGTGATCTTCAAAGAGCGCTCGATGGCCAAATACCTCGCGATGTTATCAACAGATTATCTTGTCTAAGGAACCGGATGGTGTTGGTTGCAGAGGACACTGGTCTCTCTCACCTATGACTCTCCTGTTTTTCATATATATTTTGATGAGTCCTTTATCTAAAGCCGAACTGTGGAAGTTGCAGGTGGATCCGCAATTACCGAACTGCAACAGGAACTGGAGGAGTACTTATCAGTTCTAGTTGGACTTACTAAGAAAGGTTTTATAATCTGCCCATCTCAATCTCTCCTTAGTGTCCATGTTTGTCCAAGTTCCTAAGATGAATATATGTGCATATTGCAGAACATGGTTTTGAGGACTTGGTGGAATTCAAGTGGAAAAAATTAGAAGATGGAAGACAAGTACGTTTTATCAGGAATCCATGCATGGTTTCTTCTATAATTTTGTCCTTGCCAGGCATGTAATCGTAAACAATTGAAACCGAGTCTGAAATGTGCAGGAGACTAGTGTGGCAAATGTCTGGTTTGAATTGTTATCAGTTATTCACATGATCGCTATGCTCAAATTATCTGAATCCGACACACTTATGACCCCAAGGATTATTCTGGTTCTGGCTTTCGAGTCGTTTCTACAGGTTTGTGCCTTTTCCATGAATCCAGTTTGACAAATTTTAAACTTCAATTATGATTACTTTTAACTCTAACATGGTCACCACCGATCATTTGCAATAATAACCACCAGATTGTAAGAGAGATGCAGTAGATTTATTGCTCAAGGCTGCAGGGTACTTAGAATTTTGTGTTCGGAACGTACTCTGTCGTATACCACCAGAAATCAAGTATGAACATAAATTTACAGCTCTTGGAAATATTCTTTTAGCATAAATTTTCAAGTTTCTTATTAAAATCTCATATATACTCCCAGGCAAAGTATGCCAAAAGATTTGCAGGACGGTGTACTGGAAGCTATTTCCATCCAAGCATTAGGCCAGGTATTTCATTATTTAGGGTCACTGAAAAAAATTCAATGGAAAATTGGAAATGGATCTTTGATTTCTTGATAGAATTCAATGGAAATGATTTTCGATTCAGGGAACTGAAATACAGCTCGGTTTAGCTATTGAAAGTCAAAAGGCTACTTTATCAGTGAAGAGGAGGCTGGCCTGTGAACTGCTGATCTATTACAGTCAGGTTTAGTTATAATTTTTAGTTTGAGAAATCTGTGTATCCCTCGAGTGCCATGGATATGTCATCGGTTACAGTCGGCTTTCTTTCCTGTTGTGTAATCAGGCTTATCAATGCTTGTCTGGATGTGACTTGAGCCATGGATATGGGAAGAAACATATGTGGTTCATCAAATGGAAATTCGTTGAAGCAAAGGTTTAACCACAATCTAATACCAAAACATTCGCATCTCAATCCCAGCATTCAATCGATTTCGTATAGGAATTCAACTTCTATGTACTTGTTTCTTCAGGCTGCTGCTTATTACTATCATGGTCTGGTGCTCGACAAGGGTAGTGAACCGACCTGTCATATTAGTGCAGTATGCTGTTTCCTAGCTGCACAAGAACTGCTGGTAGAGAGCAAGAAAGCCTGCATAAGCTTTTGCCTTGCCACTCCTGTAACCAGGTTGGTTTTCAATCTCATGACAGGAAGATCCATAGTTTTCATGCTATCATTCTATGTTGCTCGGCCTCGGGGTTAAAATCTCGGATAAGACCATGTATGCGAAATGAGTACTTATTGAAAATGAAGAGCCGATGTAACATTCTTTTTGTTTTTTCTTTGGTGAAACAGGGCACCTCCACTTTGGGGAGCTATGAAGCATTTACATCAGAAAATACCTGAGGTTGTATCAAGGAAGTCACAGATGTATGGCTACCATTTAGAAGAAGAGAAGTAAGCACTTTTTGACTGCAGCTCGGAGTTCGACATATTTTGTCCAATAAATGGTTACGGATTTAACTTTTAATTGTTGATTGTGAATCAGGGCTCTCCAAACATTGCCTGAACTACCAGATTTCCAACTATCACTGAAGCCTGATGACTATGAATTACCTTCAATGGATCCTACCTGGGATTCTGAAAACTGCGAAAAACAGGGCCAGCCTCTAAAAGACCATCTCAAAGACTGTGAAGATGAAATTGAAACAGAATGAAATCATTTTATTTACAGCCTTTTTTTCTTCTCATTGTACCTGTTATACAAGCTTACCTTACACAGAAAGATGGTCACAAGCAATGAATGATTGTTAAAAAGTGTTACTTTCATATTGATCCTTAGGATTGGCGTGGTGCCCCATCGTTGAGGAACCTTATAAACCAGGTGGTTTAAGATCAATAGAATTAGAGTGCTTTGTTCCAAGCAAAAGAGATTACAATTATAGCAGTTTCAGAAGATCTTGCTGCATACTACCATTGCTAAAGTTGCCCTAAAGACATAAAGTACTAAATTTCAATTACAAAACATATATTTTTACCACCAACTAGCAGTGTATTTCTCTAAAGAAACAGCATCTAAAACCCTAAAAATACAGAAGAAGAAAAGATGAAAAAATTCAAGACCTGAGTTGAAGAAACTGCTTCCCTTTTGATGATTAATCTTCATCATTGGCTCCATACATACATAACAGTGAGAGCAAAGTAGGAAAAGAAGGCCAAGTAAGAAAACACCATGGCTATGGTCATATGATTGCAAAAATATCCCCACACGGTTGCAAACAGCCATCCAGCCCATTTTTTCTTCACCGTATCGACTGACATAACCCACCGCCGTCCGGATATCACCAACAACATAATAACCTGCAAACGCAATGAACCCGTTTTCAATACTCCATCAAATTAACAATAACAAACCACACAATTTACTTACCATGTCATGCAAAAACAGATAGCAGTTCTTGGGACTCGATCTTGACCGTCTCAAATGGTTAACGAAGATCAATGAAAGCAGAGAAGATGCACTTACTATAGCATCTGATACAAATAAAAACCTGCATCAAAGACACCAGAAAATGGATTAGCCATTGAAATAAACATATATGGGAGACCAGAAACTTTTGAAAACTACTGATTACCTCATAGAAGATGAGACGGTATAGTGAGCTTTAATGGTGAAACCAAAAAGAACAATGGTCTGGGAGCTTGTTGCCATTATACAGATCGCAGCCAATGTGAAAACAGCAGCAAAAAATCTGAGCAGGGTTTGAGCCATAAAGAAACCTCTTTTTGTGGTGTTCGACGACACTGCAACGCCTAGTCATTTGGCTTGAACCACATCCGAAGCTTTTCCTCTGTCAGCTTCAGGTGCCATTTACAGACTCTTTCCAGGAAAGAAGGAAAGCTAATTAATGAACGGAGAAGAAGAGTGAAGATAGTGAACGAGCGAAAAAAAATTATTCGTTGAAATAAGGTATAACTTAAATTATTTTTTGATCTAGTATAAATGCTTTAATATTAGGTAATCACTGTTATTTATGGGAAGCCTAAGAAACTAATGCTGGAACGTTCGGAGGACTTGACGACCTATGTTGATCGCCTATACTTGACGACCAACCCTCGAACTGGGCAAATAATTCTTGGTATTTGAAGAATTCTTTTTATTTCAACTCATTATAAGAATTTTACCCCCAAAGTAGATATTATTTATCTAAATGCAAGTCAATCAAATAAATACATTGAACAAAACCAAACAAAATAATTAATTTCAACAACATAGAAAATCATTATTTAAATTTTATTTTATCCGATTTGAATTACTTACAGTGTATATATATATATATATATATCTTTTAAGGTAAAAAAAATTTTAATCTAACTTTCAACCATTTGATATTAAATATTCACACTTTTAATATTTTTTATGCTCAAACTTAATTAAGAAATAATAATATTTTTTTATCATTAAAATCGATCTGTTTGTTCTTTTAATTTATTGTTATCTTTTATATAATTAGTAATGATAAATTTTAAGCTAATAAAGAAATAAGAAAGGGTGGAGTAAATAAGATCTGATGTTGTTGTTGGACCTGCAGGGATGTTGCAGTGGAAACAAATTAATTACACTGCAAAGACAAGGTAAAAGTGTTTGAATAATACAATAGAAAAAAAATCTTCACATGGTGCAGTTGAACAATTATTTATTTAAATAAAATGATTGTTCAGTGACTATCATAGGTGTTCAGGAGCACATGATGACCTTCATAGGTCTGTAGGAACACACGGCGACCTATGAAACACTTGGTGACATATGAAACTGCAACATCGAAAGAAGAGAAAAGAGTTGCTGTAATAGATGAGGCTTTATCGTAAGGAGTGCTTGGCGACCTATAGATCATGGTGACTAATGAGGTCACTGTAACAAACACTCCGATTCAAGAAATAATTTAAATAAAACCATATATGAAGAATTTTTTTTCCATTACATTATTCAAATACTTTTACCATCTTAATTGCTGATTTTTGCAACAAAAATCTGTATTTAATTCTATCACATCTTGATTATCTTTTGAGTATTTTTTTCATTATTGAAAGCAGATGCCATGTCTATCTCGTGGTTATAAAAGGTTACCTAATATATGTATTATTATAATTAACTGTTTTAATTATTAATAGAGATTATTATATAATTTGTATGATCATTATCATTTATCAAATATTTTAGTTTAAAATTTTGATAAATTATTTTTGTACATTTAAGATTTTAATATTTAGAATAATGATATTTTATTTTTAAATAAATATTAATTTTTTCATAACTTTATAAATAATTTTATTTTATGAATTTTTAATATTTTTATATTATATTAATTATTTTAAATAAAATATTTATTCTCTGCGTCACGTCAGACATACAATATCTTTATTTTAAATGTTAGAAAAATCATATGTATTTTATCAAAAAAAATTAAAAATATGTATAATACATTTTAAAGATATGTATTTACACGATCATAAGTATAAATCAAATAATAACCAAAATTTTTCATGTATAAATTCTGTTTTAAATCATCAAAGAGTGAAGTCTAAAAGATTATATTTATAATTTATATCTCATCAACGAGATTTAACAATCTTATCACTAAGTTTATTGATTTTGAAGTATTAAAGACATCATAAAGTTGATCAGGTTCGGGTCTTGACTTTTATCGTATGAATATAAAAAATATTAATTTGAAAAGTAATTTTAAATAAATATTAATCTCATAAATATTTTTAATTAATAATAAAACCCCTAATAGAGAACCCTAAACAGATCAGCAAACTACAACAAATTAAGTCAATCACCAGCCACGCGTTTTTGGACTGATATGACAGATGGAGAGGTTGACAGACGAGAATCACTGAGTGACCATAAAAATATATATATAACTATTTCAATAAACTTAAAAATGTAAACAATATTTAATAGAAATATTGAATTTGAATTCTTACACTCTTTCAACTCTCACGTTTCTTCTTAACTATATGCATATTCTCATAGATTTTTTTTAAAAAAAATCAATTACTATATTTTTATGTTATCCAATTTTTTTGTAAAAATATATATTTTTAAATATATGTATATATATTCAACATTTACACAAATCATATCTTATCAAATTATATAGGGGCCAGAACATTAACCACGGAAAGACATTGCAAGCCCAAATGTCATTCAAGTAATAATAACACCTTATAACCATCAACTAAGTTTTTATTGTATTAGTATTATTGTTGATTTAACATTTTAAAGATTATGAAAGTTGAGGAGATTATGGCCGCACACTCGATCTACAACATTCTGTTGGCTCAAAAAAGGCCTAACCTCTGCTTAGTCCCCTTCAGCCCAATTCGTCCTAGGTTCTCATCCATGCTCTTCTTTTTTCATATCGACTTGGATGAAAATGCATAGAAAAAACAACCCATTTTACCAACAAAACAACCCTAATAACACTAACTACATCATGAAAAACATGTAGCCCGTCGACAGGGAAAACCTAATGCCATATTGGATATATTACTTTTTTTGAAACGAATCATGTACAACCTAATACTATATCAATGTCAGCCCAAAAATAAAGGAAAGACAAAATATGACAATTTGTGTGCAAACTAGGACTTGTAGTACCATTTCCACATCAATGCTTAAAGGATAAAAATCAAGGGAGATGACCAAAAAGCATCTACATTAACTAAACAACATGCAAATGCAAATCAGCAAAGGGATTAAGAACATCAACAACTTCTACTTCAACTCAAGAAAACATGATTCAAACTCTAATATTCTTTTACTAAAACATTACCAATTCTTGAACAAAACATTCAAGTAATTAAGTTAAACTTTATAAACCCTTCTAACCCTAACAAGTAAGCAGCCCCATCAAAAGCTAACATCGCTAGTTGTTTAAACGGGGGGGGGGGGAAAGAGGAGCTTATAAACGGAGAGTGAGATCAACATCTCCAGATTCATCAACATCAGTGCTGGGAGATGAGGTCTCGGTAGAAGAAGAAACTGTACTCGTGATGAAACCCTGAGGAGCAAAGCCGGCAGACGGACGGTATTGGTGTTGGACATGGAAGGGGTCGAGCCACTGGTCTAGATACGATGCACCGGAGGCAGCAGCACCAGGGTAGTTCATAGGTGGATCGGTTTTAATGGCGAAAGGGTTGTTAAGCTGTTGCTGAAAGTTGTATTGTTGGGGGGGCAAACTGATCTGGTCATGGTCACCGGGGAGCTTCCTTCGAGACGCGGCTCGTTCTTGCCTGTGGGCATTTTGGTGGCCACCCAGAGCTTGAGAAGTAAAGAACTTCCTCGGACAGAACTGGCAATAGAAAAGCCTTGGAACAGCAGATGGTAAAGCTCTTTGAGGGTGTTTCTTGGCTGAAGACGGCTCGGGGTGATGATTGAAGAAGTTGTACATTGAAGGGTCCGCCATTGGAGTTGCGGCAAAACAGAAGAGAAGGATCAACAAAGAAAGAGATATGAAGGGAAAGGGAACGGTTCTGGGGGTTTATATGGGGTTTATGCTTTTTGTTTGTATTCACTTCCGCCAAAGGCTGGCAGGATACGCGATGATTGGCAGTGAGCTGGTGGACGGATTTGCCCCTCCGATTTTTGGAATATGATCCATGAAAAAAACACATTCCATAGGGCTGCATGGCCGATGGATATCTCTCAACTCATATAAAAAAAAATCAGCTTACCCTTATTCTCATGTAATGGGATAAGGGGAGGTAGGATAGTAGACTGTTCCAACGTCAAGTTGAGAGTAGCTTCCGTCTCGAATTATGAAATATCCTCCGTGGGACTCGATCCCATGACCCCAAGATTAAGAGCCTTATACTCTACCAACTGAGCTGAATGGTCATTTCTCAACTCATATAAAACTTCATGTGAAATGTACACATGTTTTGATCCATGGGTATAACTGCATGTGAATATTTGCCTAAACTCATCACATCCAACCCAATACTAAACCTTTAGATCTATTTTGCTAAATAATCTCTTGTATTATCTATTTTTTTGTTTTTTGTACACATCAAAGGGGGAAGGAGGAAACTAGAATAGTATAACAGGAAGGTTAACGCGGTGTGTTGTTTCACATGTTAAGCATTAGTTGTCCTATTTTGAGTCGGAGTACATATTTTTTTAAAAGAATAGTCAGACGAACATAATATTTATCTAGAATTTTTCTCCTATTAACAATATACACTATGCAAAAATAGTTGTTCGAATTCAAGGATAATGAGATTTGCTTGAGTGGAGTACATAAAGAAGGGCAGAATGGGAATGAAGTGGATTACGAGAATAAATGACGATAAGTGGCAATACGTACATCTGGCCTCATGAGCAAGATACAGTGAGCGACTGCTCCAATACAAATATTCCACTGCTCCCTCTTTGTTAGTTTCTGTGAACAGCTCAGCTCAGCCTTGCCCTCCCTCTGTTTATGCAAATATTATTTTAGTGAACATAAAATGTAATTCTATAAGGATCTTGTTACAATATGATCTACCAATATGATTACCCAACGGAAATGAAAATCCATTTGTTCTACTAGGTTGGAACGGCTTGGACATTGAAAGCAAAGCATAATAATAACAGCCCAATCCTTTATCTTTCTTTGTTACTTTAAAGGATGTTTGCCATCACATCTAAAGCTCAATTTTCAATTCAAATTGAATCATATCGATTGGAATTTTTTAAGTTAATCCATAATTTTTTTATAAAATTATAATACTCGATTGAGTTTTTAATTATTCTAAACCTAAATCAAATTTAAATCAATTAACTTGAACTCAAAATCTTTTTTTTAAATGTCTTTAATCAAATTTTATTTACCCGGCACTAACCACTTTATACCACGTAATGAAATATCTTGATAATCCTTTTAGTTTCAAACATCAAATGTTAATTTTGCCCTCCTATTGCCATACATATAATAGCCCAACAAAAAGTAGCTATCAGGCACTGTCAAATCTTCACTCTTTTAGTTGTCCCTCACTCCGCATTCATTTCACTTGTTTTGGGCAAAGATGAATATATACACATATATACAACGCTAAAGGAAGCCAGACCAAGCCAGTTTAACAATGTTTTTAACCCGTCAAATTATTTGAGACGAAAGAGATATATACATATTGATCAGGCCTAGTGCCATTTCGAAACGAGATGACTGAAATGAAGCAAGCGATAACTATGTACAAAGTTGGCATAAAAAGCATGCCTCTGAGGCGTAAATTAGACGTTTTAGTTGGAGATATCGAAGTATCTTGGATCGTCTGGATAATGATATTCCACGTTCAACTGTCATTAGACATCAATAACCTTATTAGAACAGACGGGAAGCTGTAGAATATAGAAAGACCTGAGACAAGTTCGTTTTTGTGTTTATGTAAATGTATAATGTAGGAAATCGGATTACCTTGCTCTCATCTGCATCCGGATGACGTCGAGGGAAAACGACTCTAAAGTCATTGTACAAATAGAACCTCCTGTCCCTGTTCTTTTCAAAGTCAGTCTTTTGTGGAACTGGTCCTAGATCAGATTTACATCTCTGAAATGACTTTGAAGATTTCTTGGGGGAAGGGCAAAGAAATCGGAGATGAAGAGCATATCGTAATGAACCAGCACCATTGGTATTTTTGTTGATCTTAACACCTCCATGGGGAACTTTCCGGTCAGTTTTCTGACATGCATCGTTGGAGGTGTACTCCTTGCACCGATCATTGTCGCCGCCAGTCATGTGTATTGAATCCAAGCCTTCACTGCCTTTAACTTCGCTGTTCAGCTCAGTAGAGTTGGGACTACAAGATGCTACTGTAATCTTCTGGCGCACGAACGTCTACAAAAAAGTGAAAGATCTTAAAATTAGCAACTTTATCGTTTGTTACTTTCATTCGGATTGCATACAATTATGGGGAAGTACAAACATTCAGAAAAAGTAAGCATACATCATAGCAACTTGATTCCAAAACTAAATCCTCTCATTGCATCTAAGTCGATCCTTTTTATAGAATACTGTTGATCTTGAAGAGCAAAGGATTATTAAGGTATATTTTTTATCACTTTTGTTACATTCAGTCTCCAATGGCTAAAGAAAAAGGACAATGCAGATTAAAATTTATATTACCTTGGTCCCAGCTGGCATGTCACTCAGATCATAGTTGCAAAGGAACGTATGAAGAGGTGTTTTCTCTGGATTGCTAAGAACCTGCATAGGAACCCACCAAGAAGAAATATAACCAATTTCTGACATAATACTCTAAGCAGGATAAGGACATGATAAAAATGTCTATAGTTTGATGCAATTTACGAAATTCAAGAACGAATATGATAGGAAAACGAAGAACTAACCACCAGAAATAGTCAAATTCTAGTAGGATGTCAACCAAGTTTCCACATGCAAATCCAACTAAAGTTAAAGAAAAGCATGATGTAGAAGGCTAAAGAAGAATGCTATGAATGCTCAAAAACATACTAGCAATTAGTGAAAGGCTTTTTTTTTGTTAATTTTAATGGTAACATTTGAATTTCAGCAGAAGATATAATGTTGTATAACTAGAGTAAAGCTTATTTCATAACATCAAGACCCCAGATTCTAACTGGTTACTTGACAACATCAAGACACTGACTAGCAATTAGTGGCAGGCCTTACCAATTGTATGCGCCCTTTCATAGGAATATGCAACCGGCTTCTAACAGGTTGCGGTTCATCATTGCTAAGGCCTCTTTTCAGCTTCTGATCTTGACATTTATTTGAAGATGAATTGCTTGAAAGATCTATGGATGTGTAATACAGGAGAGAACAATCTCCATCCACACTGGTTACAGAAAACGGAAGTTTCTGTGATTTTGGTGAGAAGCTCCCTCCAGTTATGCTTAGAACAGCTAAGAAACCATCAATCTTCTAAGCATACAAGACATAAGTAGTAAACATATGAGAAAGCAGTAATCCGTGAATGAAAATTTTCCTGTTCAGACTCAGAATAGAACAAATAACCGACATGAATTTACAGCTAACCTGACTGTGCTTTCCAGAAAAGAACCTTCCAGACAATAACGACTCTTCAAATGAACCAACCAAGGACCTCCTAACAGGAAGTCCACCCAAGCCTTTTATAGATCTCATACATGGAGACGTGGGAGCTGGTTCGTGACAGGAAGCCCAGTTCAACCCAGCAGTATTTTCCAGAGGACGACAAAATTCTTTGTGCAAATAAGCAATATCTTCAAGTGATCTGCTAGAAATCTCAAACTCCTCTTCTTCAGTAAATATAATACCAGAATTAAAACTTTCAACTGAATTTTCTAAATTCTTTAGAGTTGAACGAGAACCATCGATATCCTTTTTAAGATTCCTGCATCCTCCTGCAGCACTTATCATTTCACTGAACTTTGGACCAAGCGGTGATAAAGAAACAGGTGAAGTTGCAACATGGGGAGATATAGATATTGCTCCACTTCGGGACCTTAACTTACTTGATTCATGGGACTGATCAGTACCAGATGAATATGAAAAATGACGAGAAAGATGTGATTCCTTGTTTTCGAGCAAAGGACCATCTGTAAAAATAACTGAAGCAGTTCCCCCTTTGTTACATAGATTGTTTCCATGTTCAATGCAGCTTGACAAAGACCAGGATGGTGTCGTTAAATTAATTTTGCTGCCAACATTTGCTTTCTTATTGTCTTGTGGATCAGAAACCCTGTGCTTATCAGCTAAGGAAGAGGAGTTTATTTGGGTGCTTCTGTAGCTAATGTCAAGAGGGTCCCCATGAAATTGATCCGAGAAAAGCATGCTATTTAATGGAGACAACAGTCGCTTCCTGACTAAAGGCACACTAGACTCTGTTTCATTAGCTCTGACACCAATAGGAGAAGAGTGAACATCAGTAGGAGCTCCCTCCAGTACCTTACTAGTTCCATGTGATTCAAAACCCACAATCCTAGAAGCAGGGTTTTGGACTTTCAATTCACTTCTAGGAGGAGCAAATGATCCAACATCACTGGCATAGCCTATTTTCAGCCCATGAGCATTGGGTGAAGCATTCGTTTTCCCTCCAAGTTTGAAAGAATCCTCTGAAAGCTCCAGAGAAGTTTTCCTTTGAAAATCTCCAAGTGAAGAACACACGGAACCCCCAATGGTCTGGTTAAAACTTCCTCCGAGCATACAATCTAATCCACAGGTGCTGACACCTGAAAACTGTGGTGGGCTTTGAGAAAATGCATCTACAGATGCAGCTTGACCTTCCTCAGAAATATCATCCGAGGGAATTTGCGGCAACCCCATTGTTAAATTTGTAGAGAATGGTGAACCAAGCAACGTAAGTGGAGCTAAATAAGTTATTCCTCCTCTTCCTCGCTCACACTTTCTAGCCTCTATTACTTTTCTACAATATTGTATTTCCTAATCAATTCTAATTATTCAAATTCATCTAGAATATAACAAATAAGAGAATTCAAGTCTCCTAGTTCTAGCAAATTCATTGAAGGGTAATGAAACGATTCCTACAAAACTAGTTCACTAATAGCACGAAGACTATTGTACTATGTATCAACCAATGGCATCCACATCTCAGCTGCAGTTCTACTACGAGCCTCCATTGAATAACACAAACTAACAATCCAACAATAATGAGTAGCACAAATCTTCTGGCCTCCAAACCAGGAACCAACGAAGCACATAGAATTCATATGGCTAACAAGAAAAATGACCGGGATCCCCTGTTGTAAAGTGCCCATGAAAAGATAAGCTGAACAAGAAAAAAAAATCAAAACAATCAGAACTCAGCTCATGTGTATTCGTGAACGTATTGCCAATCTATACTCCATAAAATTCAAAAGTTAATCCACCACAGGCTTAAATTCTTCTATTGAACAACAGAATTCCATCAAAAGACAACAAGACGATGAATACTATGGGATGAAACAAATTCAATGCTGTGTAAACAGCTCCTTCCATCAACATAAATGAGCACAGAGTTATACTTTAAAACCATAACAAGAGCGAGATAGGAACTAAACTACCCAAAAATCAATACAGTCCAATCAACCATGGATCCGAAGGAAGAACAAACATGAACAAGATAACCCATTATTTATTTCCAACCAAAGTAACAACAACTAGCAAATGACAATCACAAAGACCTGAGAGGGCTGAATTGTTTCCTTGAGACAACAACAAAAAGACGCCAATACGAAGTCCAGAAAACACGCCAAAACCACTAATAGGGGTTGCTTTCACCAGCATCAACCAGAAACAAAGCTTAATAAGTTATAAACATCAGCATATCTAAACAAATAAATTCAGCCAGCTAAAAAAGAACCCAGTTAAGTTTAAAGCAAATCTAACTATCCAAGCTTGGTCAGCAACATATAAAATGAAAAGGACAAAAAGAAAACAGATTAAAATAAATGATTTGCGCACCAATAAAGAAGGTTGCGATCAAGAACTCCTGCTGGATAAATCATCTGAATGATCTGCCCATATATAAAAACATTGATTTCTCCACCAAATTAAAATGGAGGGCTAAATAAGAAGATTGAATTGGAAAAACGAAAGATAAAATTTAAATTAAAGATGAAACAAAAGTTTTCATTGTTTGGCGTCTTTCAGGAGAAAGGAAGGTGGAGAAGAAGACAGAGAATGTGAGTGCAAAGGAAGGATAGCACTCATCTTTCTCTGTTTATACTCCCCATATATGAAAATTAAATATTTTTAATAAGAACATGAAGTAAAATGAAACTGAATTTATCGGCTTATTTAATAATCCGCCATTTTTTACTTTCCGTTTTCTTTTTTTATTCTTTTTTTAAAAAGGAAAAAAATTGGTTTTCTCTTTAAATATATTTTTATTAAAAAAAAGTTTGTGGCTGGATTATTGGCCTAATTTGGCATCCAAATATTTAATTTGAGATCTACGATAATTGTAACAGTCTCCATGAAACTCGTCACGTCGTAAGATATAATTTTTTAATAGGTCATGTCAAGTGGACCCCATAACCGAAATAAATCTAAGAGTCCCAATAAAAAATATTTTTATTTCAAAATTTTTTAAAAGAAAATTAAAAAAATAATATTTTAATACCCATGGAGTTCGTCACGCCGGTGTGACGAGCTCCAACGGGTATAATTTTGACTTTTTTGACCGTGGGATTGGCTTTTGTTCAACGGTTGATTTTTTTTTTAAATTTCAATGGGACTAGTTGACAAAAAAAGACTGTAGTTTAGTTTTGCTCCAATCATGAGCGGGGTATCGTCTCCCGTTTATGACGTCTATTACATCCGCTCCTATTGAGTTTTCTCTCGCCGCAAGGTAAATTCATATATTTAAAGTTTTGATCTTTTATAATATTTATTTAAATATTTTGAAAATGAAAATAAATAACGTATTTTTTTTAGATGGTGACACCGAATAATCGATACAAAGTTGTTGGGTGCAACCAAAGTAGATATTCGGATGAGGATTGATATCATTGGTAGACATGCGGTAAATTTTCATATTTTTTGCATTAACTTTCAATTTGTAATATTAATTGTTTAGTTATACTAACATAATACTTTTGACAGTTTAATTGGATGCCTTATTATGAGTCGGATATCCAACGGTGTCTACCGCCAAAGTTTTTTTGAAGGAGCGGAGACATGTGTGCCATAACACCATTGCTCCATTTCACAATTGTTGACTGCGTATAGAGTTTTACGACAATTTGAGTTTCACCAACTGATAGAAATGTCAATATATGACATTGACGATTTGCATAAAGTAGATGCACGTGGGAAGTATGTTGAAGATTGGCCGATGAAGCATGCTACATACATACATCAATGGAAAAATAGACATTTACGATTACCTAATCGTTCCGATGTACAACCCGAAGATTTTGATTTCAATGTTTCTCCCTACCTCTAAAATTATGAAGCAAATGAGAAACCATACTTGACAATGGCGGAGGAACGGTCCGAGTGGGAAATAATGAAGGCAAAATATGAAAAAAAATCATCATCTTCATCAATATTTTCATCTTATGCTTCCACCAATTATTATCCATCACAAGAAAGTTATGTTGGATATGGTGCATATCAACTATCAATGAAGAGTCGAGCGGCTTGGGAAGGAAGTGGGTGGGATCAAGTGTCACATTCACAACAATTTTCCTCAAAACCGAAAGAAAGAGGTCCATGTGATCATCTTCTTCATCACAGACAATCTCAATTTGAGGTGATAACGCCAATGATGGCGTCAAATACCTTGAGTACTCCATCGTTTTCACCCGAAGATGTATATCAAAGTGGTGGAGTAGTGTTCGAAACACCAAAATCGGAAGAAGAGGAAAATGAAGAAGGTGGACAACCACGACGAAATCAACGAGCACCACGTCATTACCATTCTACCACGCCTCGACATCGACCAAATCAACTAATGATGTGTCGTCATCGTCTACCAATGGAACAATATCTTCATCATCCTCGCTAAATTCAGAAAGGCTTTCACCGAACCGTCCAACAAGGTTATCATCACCATAACTTGCATGTGGTCGAGAGGGACATGCTTCTTCTGTTCTTCGAGCTGGTACTGATGACGTCAGAATACCAATTGCATTCGTAATTTCGACGTACATCTCTACCATATTATTATTTGATGATTGATGAAGTCCAGCCATAACAACAACATCGTCACCATTATCAAGCTGAACTTTTCCATATGTCATTGGATTTAAGGAGATCAGGTGCCGATAACTTATACATGAAATATAGGCTCCAAGTTTTCTCTTAATTTTTTGCTTCATTTGGCGATGAGATACATCTATAGGGAATATCTGATTGATCTAGGGATGGCAGAATAACCCGAACCCGATGGGGAAACCCGAAACCCGATCAAGTTCGGGTCGGGTTTGAATGATATCGGGTCGGGTCGGGTATCGGGGATTTTTTCGGGTTCAGGTTCGGGGCAAGGTATCCCCGCCCCGCCCCTCCTCGATTATATATATATATATATATATATATATATATATATTTATTTTTTTATATTAATTATATATATAATATTTTCGGATTCGGGTTTGGGTATAATATTTTGGGTTGGGTTCGGGGACAGGGTAAAAAAAATCTCCGACGGGGCGCCTCGATAAAAAACCCGACGGGGATCGGGTCGGGGATGGAGATTCATTTCGGGGACGGGGACAGGACAAGCAAAACCCGTCCCGTTGCCATTCCTAAATTGATCGGTCTGTCACTTAAACACAACACCAATATTAGTTTGTTGAATTTCTCCATTATAATGAACAACTGTGAAGAATTAGTTGCTCATTGTTTGAAATGTTTTTGGTTAGATAAAAGGATTTTGTTGTGTAAGATATTGAAGATGAATGGAGTGTGTTATGTAAGATATTGAAGATGATGTGCACAACTTAAAGGGAAGACATGTTTTTTTCTGTAAGAACTCGTCACACCGGCGTGACGAATTTCATAGGCATTAAAATATTATTTTTTAACTTTTCTTTTAAAAAATTTTGAAATAAAAAAATATTTTTTTATTGAGACTCGTCACGCCGGAGTAACGAGTCCCTCAAGATATATTAGATTTTATTCTGGCTATGTGGTCCACTTGACACGGCATTAAAAAATTATATCCTATGAAACTCGTCACGTTGACGTAACGAATTTTATAGGGACTATTGCAATTGTCGTAAATCTCAAATTAAATGTTTGGATTACTATTGAGCCAAATAATCCACCCGGGAGGACTATTTGCCCAATTTGGCCGCAAGGTCTCGTAAATAATATTTTTTTAATACCCGGAATAGGTTAGGCTTATCTTGTCTAACAAGCGAATTCGGTATCGATTACCCAAGGTTTGATGTTTTTATGGGATGAGTCTAGAGTATGTGCACCAATATACACTAATATGATAAAATTCGTATACGATCATTTAATTTATTAAAGTGTTTTATTTTTTTATTATTTTTTTTAAAAATTATAAAATAAATATTAAATTTTTGATTTTATTAACAACATGTAACAATAGTAAAATATTGTTAAAGAGATAACATAACATGTTAAATTAATAGAAAATACCTTATTTAACTCTTCAATTATAACTAAAATTTTATTTTTGTTTTTTAAATATTTTTATGTAATAATTTGAAAAATAAATTAGAAATTTTAATTTTAAAAAATTATATGAAAACAATTTAATTTTAAAACTAAGAATTATAATTTTTTATTTTTTATTTATTTATTAATTTTTTATAACTAATTATTTATTAATCGTAATTGTATTCGTAAAATTAAATTTACAACTTACACTATTAGAATAATTAAATTATCAAAGAATGAAATTATTTTTTATTAAAAGATTTGATTCAAGCATTAGACTTTTGTTTAAAATGTTTAAACACGATTTTAAAAAGAGAAAATAACCTCAGTGACCAAAAATCCCATATAATATACGATTTTAACCAACTTTTTCCGGATTTGCCAAAATGACCAACAAAATCGCAATGCGATCGCTAATTCGCAACGCGATCTCCATTATCGCAAATTCGCGTTGCATTTTCGTAATGCGATAGTTGAAAATCGCGTTGCGATGGTCTACAGTATCGTTGCGATTTTCCCAATTCGCAATGCGAATAAGTAAATCGCAACGCGAATTGGGAAAATCGCAATGCGAATAAGTGAATCGCAACGCGAATTGGGAAAATCGCAATGCGATACTGACTATCGCAATGCGATAATAAAAAATCGCAACGAGATACTTACTTTCGCAACGCGATACTGACTTTCGCAACGCGATAATACATAATCGCAATGCGATTTTCAAAGCGCCATTAGTATCCTGGCCAAGTATTTTATTTTTAAATTCCAAACATGAATATTAATATATTGGAACACTGAACTGTCCACAGTATATCCCGTAATCGCAACTCATAACCTAAAACCTAAAATCACAACTCAGTCCCATCTCCATCTCTCACTCTCTCACCCATCTCCGACGAAATCCGTCCCCATCTCCGGTGAAATCCGTCTATCTCCATCTCTCAGAGCCACCCTCACAATCAGAAATGGAAAATCAACCAAATCAACCAACGAGGGTTAGTTTTTTTAATTATTTTCTTTTTGAAATTTTTGCATTATTATTAGGTTTTTCATATTGAAATTGATGATAAGTTTACTGGTAATTTCAATAATAGATTAACCATTTCACTTAGATTGCTTATTAAATCAACCAAGAATCGCAACGCGAAATGCAAATCGCAACGCGATTTTAGTTTCGCGTTACGATTCTCTCGTTGCGATAGTCATTTTCGTGTTGCGATTTTCATTTTCAGAAACTATTCTTCTTCTGCAAATTGAAACTTGAATGAATTGCATTACTTCAACCAAAAAACAAAGACAAATACGAAATTCACAGTGTTGCATATTTAAGTTTGAAGAATAAACTACTACTATTTATGTTTATTATTGTTTTTGGTATATCTTCACAGTGTAGTTTTTGGTATATCTAATTTAGTATGTTTATTGTTTTTGTAGAACTTTTATTCGGCTCAATTGACCTTGAGAAATAAAGTCAGCCTGGCCAAAACAATTGCGTCGAAGCTTTCACCTGCACAAAGAAAAATGTTTGAGGATATATGCTTCGGGCCATGGCTGAAAGTACAACATCCCGGTGGAGATGCGATGTTGACACACCTGTTTCTTCAAACCATGACTAGCGATCTACCAGAGACTATACAACGTCGTGTTGAAGAGATATGGTTTGATTTTCCACCGGCGTATACGTGTTTTGGGCGGGAGGAGTTTTGCTTAATCACCGGTCTACGCTTCGGACACGATGATGTAGGTCGGTACACTAGACACATTACCTGCCCATCATGGCTATCCCGGGTTTTTCCTGAGCTGGAGAGGCCGAGTCTACACGTAGAAGACCTGACAAGATTTTTGAATAATAAAGATGGTTTTACTCGGATGGATGACGTCGACGTTGTCCGAGTATGCCTTCTAATTCTTTTGCATGCCGGCTTTTTAGGCAGAGAGGCCAGACAACCTATTCCAAATGATCTAATCAAATTGGTGGAAGACCTAAATGCGTGGAACCTGTTTCCGTGGGGCTCGTATTTATGGAAAGCTATATGGAATAAGTTATCGTCTGCCTTGGATGATCGAAAAAGTTTGCATGGCGATGGTTCCAAATACACTTTGACAGGCTTTATTTGGGCCTTTAAGGTAAGAATTTTTATATGATGTTTCCAAAATTATAAGTAATTATTTAACAATTACTAATGTTTGTTATTATATTGTTTGTAGATTTGGATATTTGAGGTCTTTCCCGCCATGAAGACATATGCAATAAAACTTCAAATGATATTCCCAGGGCTATTTCCTGGAAGAGGAAACGGACCTTGCAATGGGAAGATTTACTACGGTATACGACAATAAATAATGTAAGTTAACATAAATACTACCATATGTTTATAAACAAGTTATTACTAGTACACGTTTAACTTTGTTTGAGCTTTTATATTGTTAGGAGGCCAACACTCCTCTACAGAGGCTGACACCCACGAAAGCTGAGCTTGCCACTGATTGGTGGCAAGCTAGTAAGCGTTTTTTTGATGGAACGGTTGATGAGCAGCCTCCACTTCGGGAGCCATCACCTCACCCAGAGCTATCACCTCACCCAGAGCCATCATCTGATCGACCCGGCTATACACCTCCACAACGACAGCCATCACATATTCTGTCACATCATCGAGCCTCTTCTCCACCATCACCGCAAGATAGGCGACTGGCAAAGATGCCACGACGTTTATCTCCCTGTTCTCCACCTCCACCTCCACCTCAACGGGATGAGTTAGGGGAGTTACGTGATGAGGTCAATGCCTTGCGTGAGGAGGTCGGTACTTTACGCAAAGACGATGGTGCATGGCGTGTTGAGGTGTCTACATTACGCGGTGAGGTAGCCGCTCTACGTGAGATGGTAGCATCATTGCAGAATGAGGTTCATACTCTACGCAACGAGGTAAGTTTAAGATTTTTCATACTCGTAATTTATTCGGTTGCTGCCAATACTGTTAAACTGTTTTTGTTAGTATTTGTTTTTGGTTTTGTTTTTGTCTTTTGGTTGAAGTAATGCAATCCATTCAAGTTTCAATTTGCAGAAGAAGAATAGTTTACTTTCGCAACACGAAAATGACTATCGCAACGCGGAAATGGCTATCGCAATGCGAAATGAAAATCGCAACGACAAAATCGTAACGCAAAATGAAATCACAACGACAAAATCGCAACGCGAAACACAAATCGCATTGCGATTTTGTCGTTGCGATTTCATTTCACATTGCGATTTTGTCGTTGCGATTTTCATTTCGCATTGCGATAGCCATTTCCGCGTTGCGACGTGTTGCGAAAGTAAACTATTCTTCTTCTGGAATGTTTATATATGTTGTCCTTTTAAATGTTTATATAAGTGCTTACTTCTGGAATGTTATCTGAGCATTTTGTGAACTATGATAGAATAATGATTTGGGTGAATACAATGCTAGTTTGAAACATATTTGTCTTTGTTTAATATCATGTCTGTTTATTTACTGATTTATGTATTAATTTTTTTTAGCGGCCCGATAAGGTGGATGCTTTACGTCGGGTTTTCCTTGCACGACGGAGTTCACGCATCAAACGGCGTGGATGTGCTATTACATCTCCGTTTACCCCAATGGTGCGAAGACTCCGCAAGAAGAAGCCCGACTCACCGGTCATCCCTCAAGAGTCCCCTCTAATCGTTCAAGAGGCCCCTATTCTCCCTCAAGATTCCCCCCCACCGTTCAAGAGGCCACTGTCATCGTTGAAGAGGTCCCTCCCACCATTCCAGAGCCCGATTCACATGGGGAAATATATCGAAGTATTGAGAAACCCCCACCGGTTCCGGACATGATGGATGAGAGTTGGCTCTCGTATGAGTTACCAGCTAGTACCCTTCCGGTATCTGAAGTGGAGAGGAGACAACTACCAGAAACAATTGTGGATAATACCCTTTGGGCTAAGACCGCAGTTGATTTTTATCTACATGAGCGGAGCCAAGGGTGTTACACTGACATCAGCAAACTCAACGATGAAATGTTTTTGTTGCTTGATCGGTCTTGGTGGGGTGTGCTATTAGGGGTTGAAGACAGTGGCTATTTGGATGGGGAGGTAAGTCTTATATTTGTCTTATATATGATTTTGATTAATTTGTTTAAAAATTAATGTAATTCACTAATATATGTATTTTTTTGTAAAACAGCATATCGATGCGTGGGTGTCACGTCTACTAATAATAAGGAAGCTTAGGAAAAAATAAAAAAAATTCGCTATATACAATAATGCCGACGGCTTTTCACGCAGTTCACTTGAAGAATCAACGAGATGAATCATTTTTGTTGGGCAATGGACAAGCTAAACTTTATCCTGCATGGTGGGAGGTCGATAAGGTTAGTGTTTATTTTTTAAATTTTTTAAAGGTGTTCATAAACTTTATCCTAAATGAATTATTACTTATGATCGCAGGTGTTTATCCCTGTTTTGGAACGTCGTCACTGGCTTCTCGTCCAACTTCAGCTCCCATCCCTGAAGATAATAGTGTATGACAACATGATCAATTACATATCACTGTCTGATTTGAGAGATATTTTCAAGGGATGGAGCTCTCATTTGGCTAAATTCTTGGATGGGATTAAGTATTGGAGTCATTCTGGACACAATAAGCCAAAGAAGTTCAATGTCACAGTTGTCAGAGACGAGACCGCGCCACAGCAATCGCCGGGAGCAAGAGGGGATTGTGGTCCTCTCGTATGCCTTTGCTTGGCGCGTTTGACGACGGGAAGCACAGAGTTTTTACCTCCCACCGATAGAGATAGAGTTGCATTAGGCTTGTGGTTTCGGCATTATATGGCTAGAGCAATATATTCGAGACGCTGCCTACCTGCATCCGTATTATGAAAGTGTTCATTGTTAATTGGTAAGTCAAATGCAAGTTTTGTTAACATATATACTCCTTTTGGTTTGAAAATGTTTGGTTAAGTACCTAGAATTCAATAATTTGCTGTTTGTAGGTTTTAGATGTGTAGGAAGTCTTGTTTGAGCAAATGTTTGGTTTCTGCAGGTTAATCCTTAAGTGAGCTGCGTGAAATGGATGTACGGGGTCACAAAGTTGTTGATTCATTGATTCAATAATTGATGAAGAAATAAGAATTATTATTATTTTTTGATTGTTTAATTGATTTGTAAAAGATGATTTGTAAATGTTGATTTGTTTAATTGATGTGTACATAATTTGTGTTGAAATGTAATAGTTGATTTGTTGATTTTCAATCTGCTTTATGTTGAAGGCAAAACAGACTATCGCAACGCGAAATGGCTATCGCAACGAGAAAATCGCAATGCGAAATGAAAATCGCAATGCGAAATGAAAATCGCAATGCGAAATGAAAATCGCAATGCGAAATGAAAATCGCAACGAGAAAATCGCAATGCGATTTTCATTTCGCATTGCGATAACCATTTTCGCGTTGCGATAGCCATTTTCGCGTTGCGATAGTCAAATGAATGTCTAATAAGTGATGACAACTGAACAGATCATAGCAATGTTCAAACTCAAGTTACTAATACATGCCTAACTGAAAATGTTAAAAGTGCACACATAAAATACACATAATGCAAGTTTTGTTAACATATATACTCCTTTTGGTTTGAAAATGTTTGGTTAAGTACCTAGAATTCAATAATAATTGTTAAAAGTTTATGCATGTTAATCCTCGTTGCCTTTTTCATTTCGCATTGCGATTCTATCGTTGTGATTTGCATTTCGCATTGCGATGGTCAAATGATTGCCTTTCGCAATGCGATTCTGACTTTCGCAACGAGATAATACAGAATCGCAATGCGAGTTTCAAAGTTCGTAACAGGTTTTAGTTTCGCAAGCCAAATTTTGTGTGTATATATATACGCAGCAGCAACAACTCATAACCTAAATCCCTAAATCGCAACTCATTCCATCTCCATCTATCACTCTCTCCGGCGACATCCGTTCCAATATCCAACGACATCCTTCCCCATCCGGCAATAGGTCTTAGTTTCGCATCTCGTTTGTTTAGTTACAACCATGCAATCATCTAATGTTGATCATGTTTGGATAGATTTGTGTTTTGGAGGGTCATGGGAGAATGTTCATGGTGTTTTACAATATATGCCTTTACCCATGAATCTTCAACTAAAACTGTCATTAAAGAAGTTAACTTATGAAACCCTAATGTTACGTGTTTTAAAGAAATTAAATTTAGAGCCCCTAAGTGGATTTAGGCTATCTTATCAGAGAAATGGTAAAGTTTATTTGTTAACCGACAATGAAGATGTTGAACGATTCATTGCTTACATTAATGTTTCAAGTGATGATGTTACATTGTATGTTGTTGAACCTGGAAGTAGTATTGTTGGGTCAGTAGCGGGTAGTAATCAACTAAGTGGATCTCAAAACCCACAGCCTTTCTCTAATCCAAATCCAAATCAACTTTCAGCACCAAATTCCGGTTTTCGTATTGACCAATTAGACGATGATGAGCCAAGAGAAAAAATTGTGAGTACTAGTCAGTATTCGAAATTTGATCTTGGTCAATACCCGGACTTTGATATTGGTCAATACACGGATTTTGATGATGTTTCAGAAGAAGAAACAGACCCTGCGTGTAATGATTTTGATATTGGTCAATACCCGAATTTTGATGATGAAACACCCGTTGTCGAGGAAGATGTTGTTGATGATAATGAGGAGGAAGTTACGTCTGTGAATGAACATGTTGAACATCCATTCTGTAATTCATATAATCCTGAAGAAGAAAAAGAAGAAGAAAAAGTCCTCGGAGAAAAGAAAATGCCACGGTAGTATAACTGGAATATGCCAGAATTACTTCAGTTACCGGAAGAAGAGTTGGCAAAGAAAGCAGTTGATTGTTACACAAAAGTTATTCGTATCAAGAAAGATGATTGTTTTGATACAAAGGAAGACTTGAAGATAGCTTTGCATACGAAATGTGTGGAAGATGGCTATCAACTAAAAGTTAACAAATCAAGCAAAGATCATTTCGAAACAAGGTGTACGATTGACAAAAACTGTACGTGGCGTATGATTGCAAAGAGGATAAAAGATTACGCAATGTTTCAAGTTAGGACTTTTATTGATAAACATACATGTTCAAGAACCCAAGTTTTTCATTACCATAGACAGGCAAACAAAAAGGTGTTGGGTGGTTTTCTGGCTGAGTTAAAGTTTTTGAATGGCAGGGTATATCGGGGACATGAAATTATGACTGACATGAATGCTCGGTTCAAGATTAGTATATCATATTCTCAAGCTTGGAGAGCCAAATGTTATGCCTTGGAATTGTTGAGGGGGTCTCCAGAAGCATCGTTTGCCCAACTGCCGGCTTATTGTCACAATTTAAAGCTGAAAAATCCTGGGTCGGTAACTCATATCAAAACAGATAGAGATGGATGCTTTGAGTTGCTGTTTATCGCCATTGGTGCTGCGGTTAGTAAATCAATATAATTCTGTTGACTCATTTCTGTTAGTTACATGCATTTCACATTTAAATGATTATATTTCTTGTATATATTATTTTGTAGATTCGTTCGTTTATTACTTGCATGCGCCCAGTTATTATAGTTGACGGAGCACATTTGAAAGGTCGATACCTTGGAGTAAACTTATTAGCAGTAGCCATGGATGCTAACAATGGGATATTGCCAATAGCTTACGGGGTTGGCAAATCTGAAACCTCTGATTCATGGACATGGTTTATGGGGCATCTTAGGGATTACATAGGTCCTATTAGCAATCTGACAATCATATCTGATAGGGCAAACTCAATTGACAACGCTGTTAGAAGGTGTTTCCCAGATGCTTTTCATGGACTTTGTGGTGTTCATTTGTATAGAAATCTAAAATCAAGGTCTGTTGGTATAAAAAAGCACAAATGGACATACTGGAAGGCTGTAAAGGCTTATCGGGAAGTGGATTTCAATAAGCATATAAACTGTTTAAGACGTGTTTTGCCTCAGTGTGCTCAAACACTAGAAGATGTCGGGTTTGAAAGATGGTCAAGAGTACATTAACTTGGAGCAAGATATGGTTTCATGACGTCTAATAGTGCAGAATCAATTAACGCTCTAAGTCGTCATTCCCGGAAATTACCCATTACTATGTTAATGGAGTTTTTTCGAGCCTCTATTCAACAGTGGTACTACAAGAAAAGAAACCATGCAGGTATTATTTCTTTGAATTCGTAACTTATCATATATTTTACTAAGTATTATTTATTTAAATTTACAGGAACATTGGAACATCGTGTTACACCATGGACTGAAAAAAAGATAACGAAACGTGTTGTGAATTCAACGTCATGGAGAGTTGAACCATGTTCAAACACTTTGTTTGAAGTACTGGATAATAACTTAAATGGGCTTGTCGATCTAAATGCAAGGACGTGTAGTTGTATGAAATGGCAAACATCTGGTTATCTATGTGGCCATGTTATAAAAGTTGCTCTTCATCTAAACCAAGATGATTCAAGCACATACGCTATGGATTGCTACACTACAGAAGTATATCGACAGACTTATGCCGAGATTGTCTACCCTATTTCACATCCTTCTGAGTGGGACATACCAGATGACTTACAAATAGTTTTGCCACCAGCCATGGACAGAAGGCTACCTGGCCGACCAAAAAGTCACGATCGTATACCGTCTAAGGGTGAAGAGAAGAAGAGATAGACATGTAGTCGGTGCAAGGAAAGTGGTCATACAAGGTTGACATGTGGATCACCAGTGCCATCACAATCATCTTTTCCTCTACCAAAATATGGATCATCATCAAAATCCAAAGCTCATATGGTGTCAAGAAAAAGGCAATCAAAATCGCAATCATCTTTAAAATCCAATCACAACTGGCTTCACCTTTTGGGACTGTTAACTTAGGTGATTTTTAAATGCAAACGTTGTATTATGTAGATTTTATGTGTGAACTTTTAACATTTTCAGTTAGGCATGTATTAGTAACTTGAGTTTGAAAATTGCTATGATCTGTTCCAGTTGTTATCACTTAATAGGCAATCATCTTAATGTCCATCGCAACGCGGAAATTACTATCGCAATGCGAAATGAAAATCGCAACGAGAGAATCGCAATGCGAAATGAAAATCGCAACGCTAATTTCGCAATGCGAAATGAAAATCGCAACGAGGGAATCGCAATGCGAAATGAAAATCGCAACGCGAATTTAATTTCACGTTGCGATTTTCATTTTCGCGTTGCGATTCTCTCGTTGCGATTTTCATTTCGCATTGCGATAGTACTTTTTGCCTTCAACATAATGCAGATTGAAATCAACAAAATCAACCATTACATTTCAATCAATTAAACAAGCACAAATAAGAATTATGTTAACATCAATTAAACAAATCAACTTTTACAAATCACCTTTTACAAATCAATTAAACAATAAAAAAATAAGCAATAATTATTAGAGAAAATAACACTTCTACTATTGAATCAACTTTTGCAGCCATACATCATTTTCACGCAGCTCACTTCTGAGATTAACCTGCATAAACCAAACATTTGCTCAAACAACACTTTCTACACATCTAAAACCTACAAATAGCAAATTATTGAATTCTAGGTACTTAACCAAACATTTTCAAACCACAAGCCTATAAACATACCAATTGTTTATGGACATTTTTATAACGCGGATGCAGGTAGGCAGCGTCTCGTATATATCGATCTAGCCATATAATATCGAAACCACAAGCCTACTGCAGCTCTATCTATATCGGTGGGAGGTAGATACTTTATACTTCCTGTGATCAAACGGTCCAACGCCAAGCATACGAGAGGACCACAATCCCCTCTGGGTCCTTTCGTTTGTTGTGGTGCGGTCTCGTCTCTGCTAACTGTAATATTGAGCTTCTTTGGCTTATTGTTTCCAGAACGAGTCCAATAATTTATCGCATCCAAGTATTTAGCCAAATAAGAGCTCCATCCCTTAATAATATCTCTTAAATCAGCCAATGATATGTAATTTATCATGCTGTCATATACTATTGCCTTAAGGGATGGGATCTGAAGCTCGACGAGAAGCCAATGGTTACGTTCCAAAACAGGGATAAACATCTGCAATCATAAGTAATAATTCATTCATTTGCGCACTTATTTATGAATACCTTTAAACTCAATCTAAAATAAACACTAACCTTATCGACCTCCCACCATGCAGGATAAAGTTTAGCTTGTCCATTTCCCAACGTAAATGATTCATCTCGTTGATTCTTCAAGTGAACGGAGTTAAAAGACGTCGGCATAATTGTATACCGTGTATTTCTTTTATTTTTCCTTAAGTTTCCTAATTATTAGAAAACGTGACACCCACGCATCGATATGCTGTTTTACAAAAAAAAGACATATATTAGTAACTTACATAAATTTACAAAAAAAATAATCAAATGAAAATATAAGAAAAATATAAGACTTACCCCTCCATCGAAATAGCCATTGTCTTCGACCCCTAATAATACGCCCCACCAAGACCGATCAAGCAACAAATAGATATCATCATTGAGCTTGTATATGTCAGTGAAACACCCCTGGCTTCGCTCATGTAGATAAAAATCAACTGCGGTCTTAGCCCAAAGGGTGTTATCCAGAATTGTGTCCGGTAGTTGTTTCCTCTTCTCTTCAGATACCGGTATGGTACTGGCCGGTAACTCATACGAGAGCCAACTTGAATCCATCATGTCCGGCACGTCAGAGGGTTTCTCAAGAATCCTACATATGACGCCATGTGAATCGGGCTCTTGAATGGTGGGAGGGACCTCTTCAACGATGACAGTGGCCTCTTGAACGGTGGGAGGGGACTCTCGAGGAATGATAGGGGCCTCTTCAACGATAGGAGTGGACTATTGAGGGATGATAGGCGAGTCAGGCTTCTTCTTGCGGTGTCTTTGCACTATTGGGGTATACGGAGACTTAATAGCACGTGCACGCCGTCTGATGCATGAACTCTATCGTGCAAGAAAAACCCGACGTAAAGCATCCACCTTATCGGTCCGCTAAATAAAAATACAAATATCAGTAAATAAACAGACATGATATTTAAACAGTGAAAACAAAGATAAATATATTTCAAACTTTCAACCAAAAGAAAAAACAAAGACAAATACTAACTTCACAGTGTTAAAGTAAAACGTTTAGCAGTTTTGGCATCAACCGAATAAATTTACTAAGCAATCTAAGTGAAATGGTTAATTTAAGTGAAATTACGAGTAAATTTATCATCAAGTTAAATATGGAAAATCTTAAACTTACCTCGTTGCGTAGAGTATGAACCTCATTCTGCAACGATACTACCATCTCACGTAGAGCGGCAACCTCACCACGTAAAGTAGACACCTCCACACGCCATGCACCATCGTTATCGCGTAGAGTACCGATCTCCTCACGCAAGGCATTGACCTCATCACGTAGCTCCCTTGACTCATCCCGTGGAGGTGGAGAACAGGGAGATAGAAGTCGTGGCATCTTTGTCGGTCGCCTATCATGAGGTGATGGTGGAGAAGAGACTCGATGATGTGACGGGATAGGTGATGGCTCTCGTTGTAGAGGTGTATAGTCGGGTCGATCAGGTGATGGCTCTGGGTGAGGTGATGGCTCTCGAAGTGGAGGAAGTGGAGGCTGCTCATCATTCGTGCCATCAAAAAAATGCTTACTAGCTTGCCACCAATCAGTGGCAAGCTCAGCCTCCGTGGGTGTCAGTCTCATTAATGGAGTGTTGGCCTCCTAAAAATATAAAAACTAAAACAAAGTTAAACGTATACTATTAATAACTTGTTTATATATGATAGTATTTGTGTTAACTTACATTATTTATTGTCGCATATGGTATTAAGTCTTCCCAATCCAACATACGCTTCCTCTTCCAGGAAATAGCCCTAGGAATATCATCTGAGGATTTTAATGCATATGTCCGCATGCTGGGGAAAGCCTCGAATATCCAAATCTACAAACAATATAATAACAAACATTAGTAATTGTTAAATAATTAATTATAATTTTGAAAACATTATATAGAAATTCTTACCTTAAAGGCCCAAACAAAGCCTGACAAAGTGTATTTCGACCCATTGCCCCGCAAACTTTTGCGGTCATCAAAGGCAGACGACAACTTAGTCCAGGTAGCTTTCCATATATACGAACCCCACGGAAACAGATTCCATGCATTTAGGTCCTCTACCAATAATATTAGCTCCTGAGGAATAGGTTGTCTGGCCTCTCTGCCTAAAAAGCCGGCATACAAAAGTAGTAGAAGGCATACTCGGACAACATCGACGTCATTCATCCGAGTAAAACCATCTTTCTTATTAAACAATTTCTTCATGTCGTCGACGTGTAAGTTCGGCTTCTCTATTGACTCATCAGGAAAAACCCTGGATAACCATGATGGGCGGGTGATATGACGAGTGTACCGACCTACATCATCATGTCCGAATCGTAGACCAGTGATTAAGCAGAACTCCTTCCGCCCAAAACAAGTATACGCCGGTGGAAAATGAAACCATATCTCTTCCTCACCACGTTGTATACTGTCGGGTAGATCGCTAGTCATGGTCTGAAGCCAAAAATGGGTCAAACTAGCATCTCCACCCGGATGCTGTACTCTCAGCCATGGCCCGAAGCAGGTTTCTTCAAACAATTTTCTTTGTGCAGGTGAAAGCTTCGAAGCAATTGTAGTGGCTAGGCTAACTTTATTCCTTAATGTCAATGAAGCCGAAAAAAATTTCTACAAAAAAACAATAAACATACCAAGTTAGATATACCAAAATTACACTGTCAAGATATACCAAAAACAAAACAATAAACATAAATAGTAGTTTATTCTTGAAACTAAAATTTGCAACACTGTTTTTGTCTTTTGGTTGAAATGAAAATCGCAACGAGATAATGAGAATCGCAACGCGGAAATGACTATCGCAACGAGAGAATCGCAACGCGAAATGACTATCGCGACCAGACAATCGCAACGCGAAATGAAAATCGCAACCGCGAAATAAAAATCGCAACGCGAAATGAAAATCGCAACGCGAAATGAAAATCGCAACGCGAAATGAAAATCGCAATGCGATTTTGGTTTCGCGTTGCGATTTTTATTTCGCGTTGCGATTATCTCGTTGCGATCGTTATTTCCGCGTTGCGATTTTCATTCTCGAAACTATTCTTCTTCTGTATTACTTCAACCAAAAGACAAAGCAAAGACAAATACTAACTTCACAGGCTAAACAGTTTAGCAGTATTGGCAGCAATCGAATGAATTTAATAAGAAATCTAAGTGAAATGGTTAATCTATTATTGAAATTACCAGTAAACTTATCATCAATCTCAATATGAAAAACCTAAAATAATGCAAAAATTTCAAAATAAAAATAAAAAAAAACTAACCCTCGGAGGTTGATTTTCCATTTCTGAATGATTGTGAGGGATTTTTGACTGTGAATGGTTGTGAGGGATTTCGCCGGCGATGGGGACGGAAATCTTCGGAGATAGGGACGGATTTCGCCGTAGAGAGTGAGAGATGGAGATGAGACTGAGTGTTGTGTTTTTGGGTTTGAGGTTATGAGTTGCGATTACTGTGGACGGTTCAGTTTCCGATTTATTAAGAAAAAATTCGTGTTTGGAATTTGAAAAAAAAAATACGCGTTAATACGAATGGCGCTATGTAAATCGCGTTGCGAAAGTCAGAATCGAGTTGCGAAAGTCAGTATCTCGTTGCGATTTTGTATTATCGCATTGCGATAGTAAGTATCGCATTGCGATAGTCAGTATCGCATTGCGATTTTCCCAATTCGCGTTGCGATTTACTTATTCGCATTGCGAATTGGGAAAATCGCAACGACATTGTATACCATCGCAACGCGATTTCCAACTATCGCAACGCGAAATGCAACGCGAATTTGCGATAATGGAGATCGCGTTGCGAATTAGCGATCGCATTGCGATTTTGTTGGTCATTTTGGAAAATGCGGAAAAAGTTGGTTAAAATCGTATATTATATGAGATTTTTGGTCACTGAGGTTATTTTCTCTTTTAAAAATTACATTCATAAAATTATAGTATTACATTAATAAGAAAAATGCAACCAAACTTAAATAAAAACAATCAAAACAATCCTTAACTTTTAGTAATATATCAAATATTTTTATGGTACAAATCCATATTTATAAAATGACACTAAAAATAATACTTAATTTATTTATATCTATTTTGTTTTCGTTTCAACAAATATAATAAAAATTATTTTAATTAATAACAGTAAAAAATGAAATTTTAGTTACAATTAAAGAGTCGAGATATTTTCTTATTAATTCAGTATGTCACATCACGTATTTAATGATAGATAATAGTATTGTTTCCACTTTATAATAAAATTTAAAACTTAATGTCTGTTATATAAGTTTTGAAAGTTTGGTGTCTAAAAATATCATTTTAATATAGTTTAATGTCCATTTATGTTAATGAAAAATAATGTCCAATTAAAAAGTAATAGCTAAAAATTATGTTAATAAAAAAAGAGTAAAGTACACAAATAGTCTCCGACTATAAAGTACTACTTTATCAAGTTCATCGACTATTAAATACAAAATAGTCATTTGACTATAGAGTGTTGCTTTGTTGAGTCTCTCTACTATTAAAAGTTATAAAATGATCACTCAACTATTCATTATGTTTAAAACTCATTATTTTTCGTTAAAAATTTGATGTTGCCTAAGTTGGACGTTAACATGATCACTTAGATATGACAGTCAATTGAGATTTTGTGATCATATTTTATCATATCACAGTCAGTAGTTAACGTTCAATTAAGAATACCAACAACTTTTATAGAAAATGACGAATTTGGAACATAATGAATAGTCATGTGACCATTTGGTAACTTTTAATAGTCGAGGGACTCAACAAAGCAACACTCTATAATCGAATGATCATTTTATAACTTTCAATAGTCGAAAGACTTAATAAAATAATACCCTAAAATCGATGGACCATTTGTGCACTTAATCCTTAAAAAGATATCCATTTATACGTCAATAAAAATTATGCATATATGAAAGATCTACATATGGATTATATAAATTATGTTTATGAGTAGTAATTAAATTTGTATTAAACGGTAATAGCCAAAAATTAGCTTAACGTTCAATAAAGATAAATAAAAATCATTGTGATTTTTATTACAAACTGTAAATTTTTTCTTATTACATTTTGAATTCAAAAAACAATAACTAAAATCAAAAGAAACGATAATTAAACGATAATGTTAATATCTTTATTAATAAAACAAATTGCACATAAAATATTACGAAATTTTAAGCTAATGAGATCTTATGCATTCACGTGATAACAAAATAGGTTAACAGCTAAAAAAGTAGGTTGTAGTTTGTAATGTTAATATTTTTATTAATAAACTATGTTACTCTTAAAATGTTACCAGAGTTTAAGTTGTCGAGACCTTTGACATTCCTATAATAATAAAATAAGTTAATAGTTGAAAATATTATGAATATCTATAATAAATACGGTTACGCCTAAGAATGTCATGATTCACTAAGAAAGTAGGTTGTTATCTAAAATATTAATTTTCTTTGTAAAAAAACCGGTTGCAGAGTTTAAGCTAATGGGACATTATACATTCTCACGATAACTAAATAAGTTAAAAAGCTGAAAATGCTATGAATATCTATAAAAATTAAAAAGTATTGATATTTATGGACAAATATCAGTACTTTGCAACCTTCTCATTTTCATATTTTTTAAAAATTCGAAAGTATTAATATTTGGGGAAAAGTATCAATACATTGTAGTCTTCTCATTTTCATTTTTTTTTTCAATTTAAAAGTATCGATATTTGTGGAAAACTATCAATACTTTAGAATTAAAAAAATGAAAAATGAGAATCTTGTAAAGTATCAAACTTTTCCACAAATATTAGAGCGTAAGTATAGATATAAATGAAAAATTATCGAACATCATAATATAGGTATCGATATTTTAACTATCGATCATCTTCATTAACTTTTTCAATATATAAAAGTATCGATCATCATCACATAATTATCAATATTTTTAAATTTCGATCTTTTCATAAACTTTTTTAATATTTAAAAGTATCAATTATTACCGTATAAGTATCTATATTTTAAATTTCGATCTTATCTTCAATTTTTTCCGATATTTAAAAGTATCGATCGCCAAATATTAAGTATCGATATTTAAATTTTTGATTTTTTTCTAATTTTCTTTTATCTTGGTTCACTATGAATAGATATCAATACTTCTTTATTAATAACATTCTTGGGCGAATCTGGATTTATTATAAATATTCATAACATTTTTAACTTTTTAACATATTTTGTTCAAAACTAAAGTAACATTTTAGACGCAACCAAATTTATTACACAAAATATTAACATTCTAGATTTCAATCTATTTTCTTAGTGGCTGCTAATATTCTTGTGTGCAACCTGATTTATATATATATATATATTTATGACATTTTAATTTTTAACTTATTTTGTTATTGTGGGAATATCTAAAGTACCATAAACTTAAACTATGGTAACATTTTAGGCCGAACCAGTTTTATTACAAAGAAAATTAACATTCCATATTGCAACCTACTTTCCATATTGCAACCTACTTTCTTAGTGAACAGTATCATTCTTGGATGCAACTGAATTTTTTTATAGATATTGATAACATTTTGAGCTTAGATATTCATAATATTTTGAGCTTCTAAGTTATTTTGTTATCGTGAGAATGTTTAAGACCCCCATTGGCTTAAACAAGTAACATTTTAAGCGCAATCGATTTTATTACAAAGAAAATTAACATTCTAGGTCACAACCCACTTTCTTAGTGAATCATAACATTATTGGAGGAAACCAAATTTATTATAGATATTCATAATATTTTTAGCTTTTGACTTATTTTCTTATCGTGTCAATGTCTAAGGCCATATAAGTTTAAACTCTTGTAACATTTTAGACGCAACTAAAATGTTAATAGTATTTATCAAATTTACCATTTATAATTTATTTTCTTACCATTTATAATATTTTAGGTTCAACATGTTATGTTATAACGATTGATAACTTTTTCAGTTCCATATTATAACATTTTATGTTCCGCTTTTAACCTATAAGATAAGTTTTCTGGTTACACCATTTTAAGTTATTATAAAATAGTTACAACATAATATATTACATATAAGTCAACATTTTCAATCGCGTAAAACCAATTTTGATAAGATTTTTTTTTCAAATTTTCGGTTGTACAAATTTTTAACTTTATATTAATTTGTCTTTCCTTAAATCCAACTTCTCTTCCCTATATTATCAAACTAATTAAAAAATGCAATTTTTGCTTTGTTTGCTTTTTAGGCATTCTCGCATGCTTAGTACCTAGTGATTATACAAAAAATTAGTATATCGGAAAATGAACTTAACATCGATAATCATAAAAGAAGGATATTGAGTATTTTCTAATAGGCTTAATTAGAAATTAAGTGTAAAAATTATACCATTTTTCTCAAATATATGTATATTTTTTCTTCTATTCATCTATGTGTTTAACGTTATAAGCGTTATTACTTTAGGTGCCCCAACCGTAATGTCCGTTAAAAAATTCTGTTTAAGTGACACATGTCACATTCCAGTAATTCTGAGAATTTTATTTAAAAAATTATTATTTTTAAAAAAATAAACCAAATTTCTCTTAAATTACAAAAAAAAAATCTCAAATCCTTAAAATTCCTAGATGCCTAGCCCTAACCCATCGACATTGTCCTTGTCGATTATGATTGTCAGCGTTGATGTCATCCTTGCCATCTTCCTAGTCAGGCGTCATCATCTTTAATGTCGATTAGTAATCATGATCGTGTGGAGTCGTAATTTGGAGCATCGAGGGTTTGTCGGGTACACATTGATTGGTCGTTGATTGGTTTTTGTTTCAGTGGCTTTTCATGGGGTTATCGTTCATCATATAGAGGTGAGATCCGGTGGAGGTTCATCGACATCAAAGTATGGTCGGATGGTGTGGGTTTAGGAGTTTAAATTAGAATTTTTAAAGTTTTAGAGTTTTTTTAAGTTTTTCAAAATTTGTGGGATTTTTTAAGTATAATAATATTTTAAATTTTAAATTAAAATTTTAAAATTATCAGAACATGACTATGTCCTTTAATGATAGAATTTAATGGTCGTTACAGCTGAAACACCTAAAGTGATAACATTTGTAACGTTAGACGTCAAGATGAATAAAAAAATTTGGACACTTGTTTTAGAAAAAAACAATTTAGTTTAAACACTTATTTCCTAATTAAGCCTATTTAATATTTCTGTACTAAAACATTATTAAAAGAAGATAACGTATTGATAATTAAGAATAGAATTTTGTACTTATTATCATATCTAAGAAGTATGATATTGTGATTCATTATTTCACCTAAAGTTACATATTTCACTGCATTGTTGATTTGTGATATTTAAGTCACAAATTATCTAGCATTTTTATTAAACTTAATTATTTAACTATATTAGTACAGTAGACGCCTATTTTTATCCGAAAATTTGTTTTAATAGTATATAGTATATTTAAAAATATCTATATAGTCTTTAATAGTTATTGAAAATATATATAGTGTATATATTATAGTATATATTATACAGTTTTCAAAAATATATATAGTATATTGTATGTGTATATTATATTTAAATATATATATATATATATATATATTAAAAATATATATTATACATAGTATATATAATATATATTTTTAATATATTTTTTAGAATATATATATATATATATATATATAATATTAAATAGTAGTATAATATATATTATAGTTTTTAGGCAAATGTATATAGAATATATTATATATAATTAGTATGTTATTATTAATAATATTAACTTATTTGTTTTATTGTCATCTTTATTTCAGGGTATAATTCAATTCGGAAGTCCAAATCCAGTTTATAGTTCAAGTTTTGGGGTCCAATTCGTTCAAGGTCCAGAGGAAGAATCCAGAAAGAAAGGGTTTAAACCCAACAGAAGGACCCACCTAACCCAACATGCAAATTTGTCAGGGACAAAGTCCATAACCAAATCCGAGTTAAGGTCCAACAAAGGCCCAACAACTTACCTAAACTAGCAAGCAAGTGGGAAGGCCCGTTCTAGCAACAGAGTTTTATTCTTAACCCTCAGCGTCGCATCATCCCATTTCTGGAATGCAGATCAAGGGCTTAGATCGAAGCAAATTAAGGGTTTTAAACCCTAAAAGTTCACACCAAAGTGCAGTCGCATGAGAGCCGTTGGATCAGGCTCTTCGATCCAACGGAAATAAATTCAAAGAGCCCAAGAGCCATCATCAGATCGATCAAATATGAGTGAAGACCTCGCGCCGGTAAGCCACGCACCACGCGCCGAACAGAAACTATGTCCGAGCCATTTCAGTCGATTTTCTTCAGAAGTATTTTCAAACGAAGAAACAGAATAAATGAAACCCAAATAAGCAAGAAATCTTTCCAAAGGCAACACAATCAACCGAATAAAACCCAAAATCAAGAGAAAAACAAACATACAATGTCAACAACATTGAGAAAAAGGCAACAGTGAACCCGTCTGAAACTAAATCAGAACAAAAAGAGAAAGGGAATCCCCAAAATCAAATCCCCTTTTTATGCAAAGAGGACATCGAATGGGGAAAGTTTTTCGTCTATGTAAACCCTGCACCAACTGAAGAGAGGCATAAGCAATTAACCAGTTTTGAGCATAAAAACACACACAAAAAACATGAGAGAGAGTGAGTGTCACTTAATTTGTGTTTTGATCGTTGTTGGAGGAAGAGTGATCGTCAGGAAGCCAAAAAGCATTCGGGAACTCGAAAGGTCATAAAAAATGAAGGTAAACGGTGAGCCTTCTCCCTAAGATATGTGTCGGTCCGAGTGGTTTTTGGGTGTATGGTTCTTGAGGTTAAGTTCAAGGTGTTGAGAGGAGCATTCTAAGGTAGATTAGGGTTTTTCGGCCATCGTGGGTGGTGGCCAGAGCGGTGGTGATGTGGTGGTCGTCGGGGAGGTCACAATCGGCTTTTATAATTGAGGGGAGATGGCTGAGATGATTTAGAAGTGTTTTGTGGAAGTGTCGCATTCTAAATTTTTCGGTAACTTTATTAATTTTTTTGAAATTCTGATATCTATTTGGAAGTTCTCATTCACAAACTGCTACCATGCTCTCTCACCTCCATTGTCATTTGATTTTGTTTTTCTTTATTCCGTAAACGCTCATGCTGCCATGACTCTCACTACCGACACCATATTGTCTGTCGTGACAAACCTTTTTACCCAATACTTTTATTGTCGTCGTTTCGAATAGAGAAGAGTAAAACCGTTCAGTATTTTCTAAAAATCATATTTCCGCCTTGCTCCACCGCAAACCGACCCTAGTAAGTTGTTTTCCATGCATTAATTTTTTTTTTGTGAAATTTCCCATCGTAAATCGGCCACGAAAGGTGTCCTCACGCACCCCCGTGCACGTGTGAGACTACTTCAGGTGGCATAAGCTTCTGAATCGACCGAACCAATTTGACCTTCAATTGAACCGAATGAACCGGTCTGACCCTAATTCTAGATCAATCTGACCAAAGTGAATTTGACCCATTGACCTAACCTGACCCATTAACATGTTGAATTTTTGTAGACCCCTATCTTTATATTTTTTACATTCTAAATCTATTTTCGCAATATGTTTTATCAAATTTTGACGCGAAAGACTGTTTTGTGTCATTTACTGTTTAAATTCATAATTATATTAAGTAAATCGTGAGTTTTAAAATTCTCTTTTTAGTGTTATTTCCGAATGTACTCTGGTGTCTTTAGACTATTCTCCAGTAGATCCTGATCACCTATGTTTCGTTCAGTTCGATTCCACTTGCTCATCTTGAGATACGCGTAAGTATTATTTAGTGACTTTATAGTATATTTTTGTTTTGATATATGGTTTTCGTATTCATAGAGTGATATTATTTTTAGGTCCCCACTTTGCAAAACCTAGAACCACCCGTCGTGGAAAGCGTAAGACTTAACCGGTGTTGAATAGCTATTATGGGTGTCCCCTTGGCCTTTTCTATACATTTTATATGCTATGATATTGTGTTGTGTGTTGTTGTTATATGTAAGCATGCTTGCAAATTGAATATATATATATATATATGACACATTTGATTCATGAATAATGTTGAATCACATTTAATTTGTATACGGATGCATTTTTGATTTTGTATGAGACTAAATCCCAGTCCAAATTCTGAATGAGATTTGATTTTCATCTTGATTTTGCATGAGATTTGATTCCGTCTTAATTCTACATGGGATTTGATCCCGTCCTGATTCTTTATGAGACTTGATCCCGTCTTGTTTTTGCATATATTATATCCTTGTCTTGTTTCTAATTAGGATCTTCTTTGGGGGCTAGATCCCACCTAATTACTATATTCTAACTTGGGTACATTTTCGGAGGATAACGTCTCTATCCTATTTATTCACAACGAAAGGTATAATTGCATATTAATGATGTTACACTGTGACGAATAAATTCTATTGTTACTATTTACGAATTATTTGTGTTGTTATATATATATATATATATATATATATATATATATATATATATCTATTTTACTGTAGAGGTCACACTCGAATTTTTTAACTCATTCTTTTAATTTATGTCAATTCAGATCTTTTCGACTTTTAAGATTACGACAACAGTTGATGGTGTTGCAGGAATCAAGGGATTGCACGCTTCTGATGAAGCACCTTTCATTTAATTCATCACATCTCCAACAAGCCAATCCCTTTTTGATACTCCTATTTTGTTTTTTTTCATCACTTATATCAAATGTACTCATCTTACAAATTTATTTTCTAATGATATATGGTAATGTATTCTTCTTGGGTTCAAACAGTTTAATCTATATATATAAATGAACTTATTATTATTTAAAATTGAACACAAGTATTACATTGTAGATTGTAATTATATTAAAATATTCTAAAAACAAATTTTATATTTAATGAAGTTTGGATCTAATTTATGTACACAGAAAGTTCAAAATTAAATTCTATTATTTTTTAATCTAAAAATCTTCATTTAATTTACATAGCTAATATTATTATTAAATTGTATTAAAAAATCCACCCATGCAGTTAAATAAATATTATAAACTCAATAAGTATACTGGCTTATTTAAAAAAAAAACAAACAAACTCTTTAAATACAAGGATTGAAGCTTAAATTTACGAAAATGTATGACTAACCATATCTTGACCAACTGCATTGTTTCGGTGACTTGTATGAGTTTCCTTCATATATATATTGGTTATTTGGAGGTTAAATTATGGTTTCGGTCCATCTAATGCACTTAACTTCTGGATTCAATCGTATAGTTTTAGTATGTCATTAGTCAATTTAGATAAGTAACATTGAACCTATGAAGCGATCACAATAGTATAAAGGAGTGATATCCTTTCTAAAGATATTAGATTCAAGTATTTATGTCTACGAGACATGTGCAGTTTTTCTAACCGTTCATATTAATACAAAACTTTTTATGATGTAAATACTATTCTTAACAGAAAATCACGTTAGGATTTTCATGGGAATAACTAATATTTGGACTAATTACTGACATTAAATTTTAAATTTAAATAAAACAGCGACACTAAATTTGTAATTTGATTGAAATCTGGATGTTCTGTAGATGGGTAGGCGAGAGAGGTCAGGCAAAATAAATAACATTTTTCTTTTAAAAAAATGTTTTTCATCTTCTTCTTCTTTGGGTTCATTGGCTGACTATAAGAATCCTATTCTGATGATCATGCCATTAGAATTTAGAAGTTGCGCTATGATTAAAGCCTTGAAAAATATTTTGAAAATCCACTTTTGTCTGTCTTTGTTCCCTTTCCCTACGCAACCAAAGCCATTCTTTTTTATCAGAACAACGCATTAATTATTCAGACAACGAGGGAGAATCGATTCACTCTTAAATGTGGCTCGAACCCAAACCCCCTTAAAAATAATGTCAAATAACACAAGCCCTAGAAAAGTCTCTCATAGATTCGATCAATGGAAGCATATTTTACAAAGGGTATCGAGCCCCCATGTGCAGATGTTATTATTAGATAATATACACTTGGATGCCTTCTGTTTCTTTTCATATTTGTATATACTTTTGGTCATCTTCAGGAAAATCATTTGCCTTTTGATGATAAAATTGAAGTTTAGAATCTATGCAATAATTTGTGGCACCACTTTCCCTCTCACAATCATTGTATCGTATTTGAAGAAAAAAACTAAATAAAGTTGGGTAACCAAAGTTCTGGGTTTTGCTTCCACAACACAATTTCTCAAATGACGTTTTTTTCACTGCTTTCTCGTACAACATTGTGAAAAAGAACTAGTGTCCTCATCTAATAACCCACCGGGAAACACCTCGGTAGTTTCACTTGAACTTGGTGAAGTAGGTTGAGGAGGAGGACCAAAGACAGGTGTCTTCCACTGTGAAATCAATACAACTAGCCATGCTGTCTGCACTACTTGTCTGACTTTTGCTACAACCATGTCTTTTAGCTTTTCTCTTCCTTTGAATCACCTTGAAAACTAGCCACTCCCCCTCGAACATCTGCAATATAGAAAACCCATACCCAATAGAAGCACAGCTCTTATGAAAGCTTTAATGGCGGCTGCTATATTTGCAGAAATTTGTTACCTGTGTTGGAAAAAGGGTTCCTGCTGAGGCTGAAAGGCGAATTTGATGCAAGAGCCACCGAGTCTTGGACTCATTTGAACGCTTCTTTTCAAAGAAAACCAAAGCTTTTCTCATTCCAATTACTTGATGGGTTCCGGAAGCTAAAATTGGTTTCTCTTTGCCTATGGGCTTCCAGTAACCACAACCAGCTACTCTCTTGCATTTATTGTTACTGTCATTTCCATACCTCCAGCTAAAGAAATACTTGTTTTCTTTCACATCACCTGAAACCCACACAATATTAACAATGATATATATATATATATATAGGGTTGATACTAAAAGCATTAACGTTGAGAATTAAACGAATGGGCAGACTAACCAGGCAGACTCCATGGATTTGTCTGCAGAACGTCGAACTCGGGAATGACAGAAGCTGGTAAAGGAAGATTCAAAGCTTTTCTCTTCAAGTAATGAACCACAAGCTCTTCATCCGTGGGATGAAACCTATAGCCAATGGGCATCTTCACCCCTCCATTTACAACAAAGTTTTGACCTTCCATGCTAGCTTAAGCTAGTATGTTTTCACTTATCTGAATCCCTCAAGTCCCACAGGCCAGGCCAAACGAAAACCGAACTCGAGCAAGCTTAGCTGATTGAAATCAAGCAGAGAAACCCATGTACGGATAAGGAAAAGGAAACCCACAAAGAAAAGTAAAAAAAGGCAAAAGAAACCGAAAAGGAAGACTTGTAGGGAGAAGGAAGACAAGAGAGGTTCCTTTTATATATAGGAGAAAAGGGTATTGGCTAAACTGGAAACAACTCTTCTTATTTCTGACTCGGAGAGGTCGGAACTTATTCATTGTCTGTTATAAAACAAGTAACCCACTTTGGTGCCAGTTTTCTCTTTTAAGTGGAGCCCTAAAGTCCTCCATTTCCATGGTCCCACCCAACACATCATCCAAGGGCTCATATAATTTTTGTAATACTTTATATTTTCTACATTCCATCCCAATCGTCCACTCAAATACCATCTACTTCACCGCATTATGATTAGTTTAAATAGTTCACCAAATCCTCATAAGAGATGGATGCAACTTTTGAAAAATGATGAGCTTCCATCTTTAGTGGTTAACAGATTTCTTCCTTAATTCCCTCAACTTTGATTTATGTATTCAAAAGAGGGTCACAACAAAGATTTTTTAAAAGAAAGAGAATGATAATCGTGGATATCATCCATTAGAAGGGTCAAATGAAAACTATAAGGATTAGCTGAGGTTCCTTGTGGATGATGAAAGGGAAAACCTTAGAATTTACCCAAAGTGAGAAGTGTGATCCTTTTGTTTCCTAAATTCTAAGCCTTGAAGTTGATCATGAGATGAAGATTTTGTTGTTTCTGGTTAGCCTGCAACTTAATCATGCAGATGGGATATGCTTGTTACTTGTTACTGTGTTGTAATTGTAAGTTTTTACTGGCTTAAGATGGAAGATTTTGCCTAAAGCTTTAAAGTTTTAGTCTTTACTCCCCAACTACTAGATTTGATTCATAATTTTGTTGGTTAAGGAACGTTAATTATCATTTATCTTTTGACTTTTTCTATCTTTTTACAGCTTCTGTTCCCACTAAATTTTAACCGTTTCTCATTGCATAATACAAATAAATTTTTGTTTTCTACAGCAAGTTCGGTAGAAGATTGATTTTAAGAAGTTCATATGAAATATCAAATCTAAGGTTCTTTCACTTGTGTGTTTGAGCGTTGATTTTCCTATTGTAAGACGTGGAATTCAATTCAAAGTATTCAGAACATGTGATAAATGTGAACGTAAAATCATTCACTACAAAAGATTTTTATAATATTTTACTGTCAGCAACGAAATGCATAGGTCATATTTTGTTTATTGGAAATGAATGAAGATCAAGCAACCCCATTGTCCGATTTAAAGAATTCCAACCAAAAACGACCGCCCCCGTTTCAGTATAACTATAGACTAGTCATCTTCAGGAAGAACACCATAAATAACAAAAAAACATTAGACACAGAAAGAAAACAGAAGAGAAGAAAAGTCTATCCCAATTTCTTAATCGAAAGCCTAGTAAACCATGATCATGATATTGATGATGGACGACATCCCATTATTAAGATATCCCATGTTTCTTTTTTCGTTACTTAATACAAAATTTTAATATACTTTAGTATTGTCTTAAGCGACAATCTAGTGTTGTCGTATTTTTTTTCTTATTTTCTTTTCATTTAGATTTAAATAAATATAATATATATTTTGATTTCTTTCTTTCTGCATTTTCTTGATGTATTTGTTTTTGTTTGGTTTTATCGCACATTTGTTTCTTTGATTTTATGGCATGGTTTTCTCTATTATTACGACAGTTTGAAATTCTGTGTTACATTAATCACATCACACCTTCTGATCATGAAAGATCGTTCATAGTTAAATCTTTTTTGTTGTAGTTATCTTCGGAAAACAATCTGATAGGTTTATTCTCAATTTTCACGCTTACATATCGTGTCTAGATTTAAATAGATACAAGTAGATTGTTGACACGTGCTACATCTTTTAGAAGATATAGCATGCATATAAGGAAAAGTTTTAAAAGATTATGTTGCTTTCATTGCATCTTTTCTTTATGAAAATCTGATTTATTATTAAAATATTAATATAAAAGATGTTTTAATATTTTATTTTCTAAAATTTTATCAATTCAAATCTAGCAACCATACGTGATTCTATTTGTATTTTATGACAATATGGGTGGAAGGGATGATGGGGGCCATTATCATATGTGCATGTATTTTGTTTACATTATCATTAATACATTTATATTAAGAATCAAAAGTCGAAACAATTCATTTTTCTTAATTTTGTCATGTGTTTAATTATTACAGCTGTTTCATCATGAATTTTGTAAATGATATTTTAGGGCGGTGTCTTCCCCACATATCCTTTCATTTCCATGATTGATTGCCCTAATATTCAGATTTATGCACCCTCCTCTTTAATTCAATGGATTTGTCATTTCATATATACTTGGCCGAAATTGTTTTTTCTACCTAGCTTATTGTCTTTTAGTTCATGTTCATGAACGAAGGAGTATTAGAATGTTCATGTAGCAACAAAATTAAAATTTTTGTATAATTTAAATATATCTTATATTTTTATCTGTAATTTAATTTTATATTTCATAAAATTTTAAAATTTTGAATTCTATTAATTTAATATAACTTAATAAAAATTCAAATTGTTAACCTAAAATCCCTTTTGCAGCTGTCCCGAATTAGTCTTGTCCGAATGTAACAAGAATTAAGGTCTACATGATCTCTATGTTATTCATTAATATGTTCCATATATACTTCACTTCAATAAGCACGCATGATTACGTGTTTGCATCTATATTTACAGGTTGTTGGAGTTTAGTGTTATCCTTTCGACGGACCGTACAAATTATCATCAAGGAGAAAGAATGCTTTAACTTGAATTGTCAAATGTCCTCAAGATAATCAAACTCAAAGACTTCCCCTACAATATTCTCAGTAACTACATCTTTTAAGGGTTCGTTTGTTTCATAGAAAACAGATTTCAGAGAGTAAATTTCGTAAAACGAATTATATTTTCTAGAAAACATTTTCTGAAAATGATTTTACAGTATTTGGTTGATGTTGTGTAGATTATTTTCCATTGGTTGATAAATTTTCTAATTTGTTTTACTCTAAACATCAAATGTTATAAAATAATATTATTTATTAACAAAATAATAATATTAATTTTCAAATATTAGAATAATTTATCTAATATTATTTATTTCAGTATTATTATTAAAATATTATATCTAAAATTAAAAAAAAATTATTATATCTTATTAAAATAGAAATATTATAATTATATTAAATATTTATTAAAATAAAAATAATATATTATTAAGTATATTAATTACTTATTAAAATGATAATATTATTAAATTATTAAAACTTAAAATATTAAAATAATAATATTATATTATATTATAAGAAATATATTTTAAATATTTAACAATTCAATAATATTATTTTTATGAAATTAATAAATATAATTTAATAATTAATATTTTATCAAAATGATACTAAAATAATATATTAATATTAAATATATAAAATAATAATGTTCTGATTGTTTATACTTTGAAGTGAAAAGTTCGTAAAATGACTTACGAAAAATCAGACCGTAAGTCATTTCTAGAAAATGCAACATAAATTCAGTTGATCAGGAAAATAAACTATATTGACCATCTATTTTCCGCCAATCAAACACTGAAAAATGAGAAAAATATTTTTCGAAAAACCAATTACAAAAAAACAAACAGACTCTTAGTTTTCACTTGCATGTGGGTGTCAGGTCGTTGCAGATTTAAAAAGTATTTTTTGTTTGCAAAAGAAAAAAATATTTTTTTACGACAGATCACAATTTTAAAATGAGATGAATTCAAATAAAATTTCAAAATAAATAAAATAATTAATTAATCAAAAAAATTTAAAGTGAACACATATTATCTCATAAAAATTTGATTCCACCACCGGTGATGAGAACCAAAACTTTAATCTCCCCACCCTTGTATCAAAATACTAATTAAATAAAAAATAATTATTTTAAATTATATTGTATTAGACAAGTAAATTTCATACGAGAGTAAATTTTATTTTGTGATTGAAAGGTAATCTAATTCCTATAAAATTATAAAAATAAAAATGAATAAAATGATGAAATGGAAATTGTAACTCAATTATGGTCTTGGGAATTTTTTTAGCGTCGCCCTTAAATGTGTAACTCGACATGTGCTGGTCATTTGCTGTTTTTGAATAAAGTCAAATTGAGATTTGGGTAAGATGGAATTAGGCCCAAACCCATATTCAACTCAACAAATATATATTAGTTTAATGAAGTTTGTCTCCACATGTCCATGACTCGTCCATCATATTTGTGCAATAAAAGCCAAGCCGAAGAACATCAGGAATGGTTTCAGAAAGTAACAATTTTATCTACAAACATATAGTGGGTTGCATCTTTAAAAGGTACAAAAGATGGGGTATGATATGGGATAAACAATATGGTTAAGGGCAAGACTTAGTGCTGTTGTATCAACTCTGGGATGAGCTTTAACAGAAAGGAGAGCTCTTTCTCTGAGAATTCAAGCTTTGAATTTGCCTCACTCTCCCCATTCCCTTCACTCAAGCTCTCTTCTCCGATAATCACTTCGTCCGGCTTAATCATGCCATCCACCACCGTCTGTGAGATCTCTGCGACAAAATCGACGATCACTCCATTGATTCCCATTAAATATTGCATGCAAACTGCCTCGGGCACATTGCTGCAATTAAAAAGGCAATACTCAAAGTCAGATACATGCATTAAAAAAGGTCTTAGTTCTTAGCATGTTGCAAAATCTAGCAACTTACTTCAGTTTGCCATAAGTGAGGAGAGAGATTAGAGTGTTTGATCTTACGCACTGCGCCAGGATCTTTAAACACTCCTTTGATCTCTGAAACAATCCCTTGCAAACCACCTTCCAAGCACACCTTCATGGCCTCCTCCAGCGAATTCCTCCGAACATCGTAGTAAGTTTCGGTCCCGCCTTCTGTTAAAAAGTAGACCTGTCGGATTTCCCCCAAAATAGAAACATTAATAATCCTAAAACCAACCGAACCAAGCATTAAGACTGCAGGTTGAATATCTTACAGGATAGTTGTTCTGCAACTTCCTAACAAGTTGAGCTGCATCAGGCTGAAAAGTAGAGAAGATTATTGGCCTATCTATGGCAAACTCAAACACCACCTGCCATAAATTTCACATCAATTATAAATAAAAATCATTTATTCATCCTTTTAATATGTATGTTTACCTGTAAGATAACTTGGAGAATTCGAGTGAGATGGTCTTGCTGATAAACCTTGTAGTCATCAAATTTCAACTCAATATTGAAACCTAAAGAAGGCTCCACTTTGAGAAAAGCTTCTTGCAATGTACAAAGTGAATCATCAGTTTCAACATTCCACTTCTCAAATTTCCCATCCTTTGTTTTCCTATATAAACACTTCCCTTCTTTCCCTGCTTCTTTCTGGGGTCCATAGCAAAGGAACTCTGCTAAACACAATTCTGTGACTCTTTTCTCGAAAATAGTTCCCTGAAATTCATACCAATTTTCAAAGTTCAATCTTTGAATAATATATATATGAACAAAGATAGTATGTAAGAGAAATAAACATGCATTCTCTTCAGAGAGGATAACGTCGTCATGGAAAATGACAGGGTAGTCATCCTTTGTAACCTACAAAAATCCACAATGCCTTTCTTTATTTCTTCCTGCCATAAATCCTTTATTTCATTTGACAAAAAAAAAACTCAATCAGTAATATTTTACTTGGAGAAGAACCATTCAGATTCATGTGTTCGACATGATAAGATTTCGATTCTTTCAAAGACTACAACAAATTGGGGGGTACCCCAGAAAAAAGAGAGGAAATTCGTAAGAATTTGAATGGTTACCTGAACATCAAATTCAATGAAGTCAAGGGGAAATTTAGCAGCAGAGTTGAAGGAGAGGAGAGAGTTCTCTTTAATGGCTTTCATTCTTGAATCCGAGCTTTGTAAAATGTTCATGCCATGCCCTCTGTGCCCTATAAGCAAAAAGTTGGATATCCTACACGATGCTGCTCTGTTCAATTCCACCCCTACACCAAAAAAACACCCAAAAATATAAGGCCCCGCCATCATAAGGTTCACAATATAATCATCAACATAAAAAACAAAGGAGAACCCAGATTATAACAATAAACAAGAAATAAATAAAAAGATTGAATTTTAGATTAAAACGTACCATTGGAAAATCGGGTGGAGTAGAGAGAAAGGGAAGCTTTTTCAAGGTTCGGCACATCGGAGACATGAAAAGCTTTAAGAGCAGCCATTGCTTTATTAAAATAAAAAATAAAAAGGCTGTACAAAGGGAATTCTTAGAATGATGGCGAAGATGTAGAGAACAAGTGTGGTATTTAAGGGGGAGAGGGGATATTCAACAGTATATATTATAGATTCCTTCCAATTTTGTATCTCTTTCTCCGTTATAAATTTCACGGCTCATTGCATTTGAAACTTTGAGCTTAAAAAACGGTTAATTTATCTGCTATTCCCGGATGCATGGGAGTGTCGATGGAGATATGGATATCCACTTGTTAAATTAACAAGTGGAAGAGACGTGGAAGGCACTGTTTCGATAAGATAATGGTAATAAATAGTATGGTTAAAATTAGCTAGCAACTTATAACTAAGGTAAGGAAGTGTAAGGCTTCCTACGAAGGATAGGTTTGCTTGTATGGGTATTATTATGGATAAAGGTTGTGTATTATGTGACTCTGATGAGGAGTCTGAAATCATATTTTCGGTGTGTGCCCTTATACTTGCAGTGTTTAGGACAAAGTCATGCAGACTTGCAGGTTGTCTTGTAGGCTGAGGGGTGGAATGAGAGGTTGGAATGGGTGATTTGTAATCTAAAAGGTAAATCTTTAATTTTGTGTATTTTGAAGATTGCTTAGACTAGCTTCCTATATTACATGGGAGGAGTGTAATTTCACACTCTTTAGGGGAATTGAGTGGTCTTCAGAGGTTGTGAATGGGAAAGTTAAAGAAATTGTGTTCTTTAGGTATTGGTTATTTTTATAATAATACAAAGAAATAAATATATTTATTTGAATTTTAAAATTTAAATTAATTAAAATTCAAATGTTAAAAAGTGGGAGAAGATGAGATTTTTGGAGAAGTTTTTACTGATTTTTCTCTTGGTAATTTTACCTAAATGCCCTAAATTTTTTAGCTATAAAAGGAGGTACTCCCTTTCACTTTCAACTCACTCACTTCACCCTCCTCCTATTTTCTTCTATATTTTTTCTGTTCACAAAGCATAGTGAAGGTTTTTCCAACGGCCTTCGATATTTTTTCGATAGGATTTACTCTGAATAAAATATTTTCCTTTTTTACAAAAATGAGCAACACTATTTAGAGTTCTACTTCCTTATTTCGGGTGTATGCAATTTGGAAAATTGTGTTAACCTTGAGGGCAATGTCCATTGTGGGATTACACCAGTCCGAGTGAAATTACTTCTAAGGCAGTGATTACAGGTCACAGTAAAATTACTTGGTCTTCATTTATTTACCTTATTTATTTTTCTAGTTAGTTCTAATCTTTCGTTTTGCAGTAAACTATTTTTTCAACAATTTAGAAGCAATTTTACTTTACTGCAAACACATGATTTTCGCAAACACATGTTCATCCCTGATATATTCAAACTTGAACCGCTAGACGAAACCACAATCGTTGCTAGTCACAAAGAATGATGATTTTCTTTGAGCAATTAGAAGTTGATTATGTCTTATGTGATGCCCCCACAATCGATGAAAATGAAGAAGCTATTGTTGTTCCCCAAGATGATGCAACCAAAGCCAAACACAAGAAGAATAACAAATTAGTAAGAGGTCATATGCTTAATCATATGGATAACAAACTCTTTGACTTGTTTGTTAAAGATAAATCTGCCAAGTTCATCTGAGATACTCTACAAAAGAAGTACGGAGAGGATGATGTCGGAATCAAGAAGTATGTCATTGGAGAATGGTTAAAGTTCCAAATGACCGACGATAAACCCATCATGGGTCAAGTACATGTCTATGAAAGGCTTGTCTCTGACATCCTAGCTAAAGGGATGAAAATGTATGAGATTATCTAGGCGAATGTGTTGATAGAAAAACTACCCAAGTCATGGTCTGACTATCAAAATATTTTTGAAGCAAAAGAAGCAAGATATGTCCTTGGAAGAGCTTATTTTCCACATGAAAATTAAGGAAGCAAATCGTCTTAAAGATAAGGATTCTATTCCAATAAATGAATTATTAAATAAGGCTAATCTCGTGGAATCTTCCTATGCTGCAAATCATAACAGGTTCAAGAATTCTCCCAACCCAAAGAAGAAAAACAACTCCCAAACAAGGAAAACAACCAACTTCAAAAAGACAGGAATCAAACATAAGTCAACAACCTGATGAGTTGCTACGTATATGGAAAGCCAATACACAAAACATACCAATGCTTTCGACGCTCTGATTGTCATAAACATCGTAATCAAAATGAAAATAAACCACAAGTAAACTTGATCGAGAATTCAGATGAGGTGATTGATGTTGTGGTTTCTGAAGTCCATTTGGTGGAAAATCACTCTGAGTGGGTAGTGGACACTGGCACTTCCAAACACTTCTTTTACAATAGATAAATATTCACCGAGTTTGAAGAAGTAGATAAAGGATAACAAGTTTACATGAGAAACTCTAACAGTTTAGAAGTACTCGATAAAAGAAAGATCTTACTTAAACTTACTTTTGGAAAAAACTCTAGCTCTGTATAATGTTTTGTATGTTCATGCATTACTTAGAAATCGTATTAGTGGTGGACTCTTAAATAAGGAAAAAATTAAATTAGTATTTGAATCTGATAAGTTTTTATTATCTCGTAATGGTGATTATGTGGGAAAAAGGGTATTTATGTGGGGGCTCTTTGTAATTGAAACTATGACTAATGTTATGAATAAGACATCTACTTATGTTTATACCATTGAGACTTATGATATGTGACATGCTAGATTAGGTCATTTGAACCTTAACTCTTTAAAAAGGTTAAAACAAATGAACATGCTTCCTAATCTAGATGAAACCAACTTTAATAAATGTGAAATATGTGAATCGATATTCTTTGAAAATGTTTTTCCTCTTAAAAAGCATAGCAATCATGACTTGAAATTAGATGAGAATATTTCTTATTCTATGAAAACTCCTCTTAAAAAGCATAGCAATCATGACTTGAAATTATATGAGAATATTTCTTATTCTATGAAAACTCCTAGAGATGATCAAAATGGTGATGTACCTAGGAGGAGTAAAAGATAAAATGTAGCAAATAGTTTTAGACCTGACTTTCTTACTTCTTTCATAATTGATATCAATGATTTAGACTCAATTAATGATTCTATAACAAATACATTTTTAATAGATAAAGATCAAAAAACATATGATGAAGCTATTACTTCAATCGATGCTAATTTTTGGAGAGATACTATTAAAGATAAATTATAATCCATTTTATCTAATCATACTTGGGAGTTAGTTGACTTGCCTAAAGGTTGTGAACCTATAAGTAACAAATGGGTCTTTAGAAAGACGTTTAGACCTGATGGATCTATACAAAGATATAAGGAAAGACTAGTCATAAAAGATTTTTCTCAAAAGTTTGAGATTGACTTCTTTGATACATATTCTCCTGTTACTAAAATCTCTACTTTTTGTGCTTCATTTACTTTAGCTTCTATTCACAACTTTTTGATACTTCAGACGGACGTGAACACAACCTTTTTGAATGGTGATTTGGATGAGGGGATTTACATAGAGAAACCTCCAAGATTTATGACACCTACAAGGAAAATAAAGTTCACGTACTCAGAAAATCTTTATATGGTCTCAAACAAGCCACAAAATAATGGTATGAGAAAATTCATAAAACTATTATCAGTTATGGTTTTATAGTTAATGATGCAGATGTATGTGTGTACTTTAAAATGCTTGGATTTGACTATGTTACCATAAGTCTATATGTATATGACTTATTAATTTTTAGTACACACCTAAAAGCCATTAAGAGACTAATGTTTTTTATCCTCTGAGTTTAAAATGACTGATTTGGGTAAAGTTGATGTAATTTTAGGGGTAAAAGTGACTTAATCAAATAAGGGATACTTGCAAACCAATCTAATTACATAGAGAAAGTTTTAAAAAAAGTTTAACAATTTTGATGTAATCATTGTAAGTAACCTTAACCCTTATGATCCTAGCATTCAACACAAAAAAGAATAAATGGAATAGTGTCTGTTGAGTTAATCGAATGACGAAATTGGCCAAGAGGGGGGTGAATTGGCAATAAAAATTTTGTGGAAGCTTTTGCAGAAAATTGAAAGTAATTGCACAGCGATTTACAGTGGTTCGACTTTCTCAAACAAAGTCTACGTCCACTACCTTAGCTATCCACACTAAGGATTTTCCAACAAATTCACTAATTTGTTCTTTCTTTTGAGGCCAAAGAGATAACCTTACAATTCCCTCAAGAGTATACCCCTACTCTTGAGAACACACTCTTTTCTCAAAGAGAAGATTACAAATTTGCAAACTTACAAGAAAACCTCACAAGGTAAGATGTTTGCACAATTCTAGAACAAAGAAAAGAACACCCAAAGATGAATACAATTGAGCACAAAAAGTGTTCTTGAAAGCAAAATGAATATTGAATGAAAATGGGCTTTGAAATGCTCAAACTTGAGGTTTGATGCTTTCTCTTTGATTCTCTCTTGATTCTATTTGCTTGATGTTTCTTGTTGTTGATAAATGGCTTCTAAGCTTGCTTAAATACACCTTGGATCACTTCTGAACGTTGGGGATAATTAGAGAAGATATTATAGCCGTTTTAGTGTGAAAACATTTAATAAAACAGCTTGGAGCGTGGGGGGAATCGGTTCCCTCTCATAGGGAATCGGTTCCCTAAGTGTAAAATTCAAATATTTCGACCGTTGAACAGGGGGGAATCGGTACCCCCTTGGGGGGAATCGGTTCCCTCCGAGCATTCTGGAAATCTCGGAGCCAAACCATTCAGGGGGGAATCGGTTCCTCCTATGGGGGGGAATCGGTTCCCTCTGAGCAATCTGGAATTTTTGGCTTTGAATTGGTTCGAAATACTTTGTAAAATTATTTTGAAATTGTTTTATGATTAAAACTTAATTTTACACTTAAGTAAGGATCAAAAATGATTTTTGAAATATTTGGAGTAATGTTTTGATATTCGAATAGTTATATCGAATATACTTAGAAAATCATTTGGAAAATCTTAAAATCCATTTAACTTAATTTGTTATATCGAAATATTAAAATGTTTCAACAATCTCCCCTTTTTGATATAACAAAACATTTTAGTAATTTTAAGATTTTTGAAATCAAGTTTTGAAATTACTCCCCCTTACTTTAACACTTCTTCAATTTATCATGTAAAACATTTAACACTTATTCTTCTCCCCCTTTTTGTTAAATCAAAAAGACATTGTAAAACAAGGTTTTGAAATCATTTAGCCAATTGATTTATTAATTATAAGCTTAAGCTGCTAAGATCACAATCAAAAGAGAGGTTAGCCATTAGTTTCATAAATCAATATTCATAAATAATGTGATATGGCAAAATTGGTCATATTGCTAATGATAATGTAAATGATGCAAAAATTAATAAAACACCAAACATATAAGTTCATACCATTCCAAAATCCAACAATCCACAAAATCAAACAATTCAAAATGTTGAAACAATATTCATTTTGTTCAAAGTTTTAAAGCTAAACATAAAATCAAGCATCCGGATCGGTAGGAGGAAAACGGGCTCGCATAGCGGCCATCTCGTGTGTGAGTTCATTGATACGAGCGTTGGTTGATTCATTATTTGCACGCATCTCCCGAAGAATCTCTAATTGTTGAGCTCCCATTGTGGATAAATGAGACTCTATAGAGGAAAAGCGCGAGTCCATGGTAGCGTATCGGAAATCGAATGTCTCCATAAAGGATTGAAAATATGGAGGCATTTGATGCGTTTGTTGTGCTTGCTCCTCGGGCTGCTCTTCGGGCTGATCAGGCTCATCTTCGGCTTCATCGATATCTTGCATTAATTGCTCAAGCTCGGGATCTTCGTCAGCTTCGGGTGGAGCTTGTGAAGAGCTAGCTCCCGGAGTAGAAGATCGAACCCATTCACCGGTTTCTTTGTTCTTTACCCATCCCGCTCTCGTTAAGGAAAGAAGATTTATTTGTTTCTTAAGAGGAAAAACGGCATCTAGACCGACTCTAAGCCCAGCTTTGGAAAACAGATTACTCAAAAAGCAACCGTAAACTAGAGATGAACAATGTTTCTTGTTAGGAACAAGATTTACGGTTTCAACAATTTCAGCAAAAATAATTTGAGGTAGGTTAATTTTAATACGGTTTTCGAAACAATGTAACCACCAAAGATCCAAAGCTCTAAGAGTAGAATAACGACCTCCGGATGGTCGAAACCACCAAGAAATCATTAGATGAAGAAAACGCTCATGTAGGTCTAAGACACTCGCACTATCTCTTCTTTTATAACGAGAACCTAAAATTTGTTTTTCATTCGAAATACCATCATTATCTAATCCAAATGTATTGGCTATATATGCCGGGTCAATATATAAGAATTGTCCTAGGAGGTAGGAACAAATTCCTATGGTTTCGGTTTCAGCTTGGTTTTTAACACATACGGCATTAGAGTAGAATATACGAACAAGTTGATGGTAAACGATGGGTTCAAGATCAAATAGTTTATCAAATTTCCATTCTTGTAAAATGGGAAGATATTTAAAATCGATAGCTAACATAGCTTGACGAGAAGGAATACGTTCTTCCGGATTTTGTAAGAATCGAAATATTGATAATACCAAAATCGGTGATTTCTAGACCCAGGATGATTAAAACACGAATTTTGAATAGTCAAGTTAGGATCAGTGGGATTGGGATTAGAAATTGGAATAGAAGGAGGATTTGGAGGTGGATTTGGTTGACGACTAGAACGACTAGATGAAGACCTAGGACGTTTAGGATTTGACATGGTGAAGGAAATCGGAATAGATAGAATAACCTGCAATTTTAAAACAAATGTATGCAACTCAATTAATCCCAAAACTCAATTGAGTCCTCAATATTTCAAGGTTCTCTAAATCAATCCTAATGGGCAAAGTTTTTGAGAAACTTTTGAAAATATGGTTTTTGAGAAACAATATGTATAGTTTTCATAATAACAACATAATTTAATCAAAACACAATAATTTGAAAAATAACAATTTTTTTTTTCGAAAATTAAAAAAATTTGAAAAATTCTTGTGTTTTTGATGAAATTAGTTGTAACATCTAGTTTCTAATCACTAAATAATCAATGCCCGATCACTATTTCAACCTAGAACTAATTAAAACTAATCCTATGTTCAAAAATAATGAAATAAAGAGTTTAGAAAAATTACCTTGAAAGATGAAGATTGAGGGGATTTAGATGTTGTTTGCACGACTTTAATGATTTCAACAGGTTTAGAAGATGATATATGAAGTAAATTCCGATTAATATCGTCGATTTGAGACAAAAATGGAGATTTGAGGGTGTAGGAGGTGAAGAACGGCGGAAGAGAGAAGAAAATGAGGGTTTGGGATTTTGGGGGTGTTCTGTCGATTTTAACAGAACCCCAGGGGGGTATCGATTCCCCTGTGGGGGGAATCGGTTCCCCTTCAAAGGGGGGAATCGGTTCCCTCAGGGGGGGATCGATTCCCTCTGCCCAAAATGCTAAAATCCGATTTTTTTAAGCACAAAATGCTAAATTAATCTTTTCTAGTGGTATTGGCAACTCATATATCAAAAATTAATTATGTTCAAACAATTAAATTAATCTTTAATCAATTTTTGAACATAAAATTAATTTTCACTAAGAATCACAAACTCCCCCTAACTAATAGCAAGAATGCAATCAAAAATTATTATTATAAGCATTTTTCAAGATTTATTAAAAGTGCTAAAATTATTTTAAACACTAAGTGAAGATAGGTTGGTCAAACCTAATTCTCTCCTAAGTGTCCAAAATCTTTCCTTGTCTAAGGGTTTTGTAAAGATATCCGCTAATTGGTGTAAAGTATCAACAAATTCTAGAACTACATCTTCCTTATTGACATGGTCTCTAATGAAGTGATGTCTTATTTCAATGTGCTTAGTTCTAGAGTGTTGGATGGGATTTTTAGTGAGACAAATAGCACTAGTATTGTCACACTTGATAGGAATAGTACCTACTTCAATTCCATAATCAAAAAGTTGTTGTTTCATCCATAAAACTTGTGCACAACAACTACCAGCTGAAATGTATTCGGCTTCAGTGGTAGATAATGCAACACAATTTTGTTTCTTTGAAAACCAAGAAATCAGCATATTTCCAAGGAATTGGCAAGTACCGGAGGTGCTTTTCCTATCTAATTTGCATCCTCCATAATCCGCATCAGAAAAAGCATGCAAGCTAAAACTAGAGTCTCTAGGATACCAAAGTCCTAAACTAGGAGTGTCCTTAAGGTATCTAAAGATTCTCTTAACAGCTAGTAAGTGTGATTCTTTAGGACATGATTGAAACCTAGCACACAAGCAAACACTAAACATAATATCCGGTCTACTTGCGGTTAGATAAAGCAATGAGCCAATCATGGATCTATATAATTTAACATCCACACATTTACCTCTTTCATCTAAGTCAAGCTTTGTTGAAGAGCTCATTGGAGTGTTATGAGGTTTCCCATTTTCCAGTCCAAACTTCTTGAGCATATCTTTGACGTACTTAGCTTGATTAATGAAGATGCCATCTTTTCTTTGCTTGATTTGGAGTCCCAAGAAAAATGAGAGCTCCCCCATCATGCTCATCTCAAACTCACTTTGCATTAGCTTAGAAAATTCTTGACAAAGAACATCATTAGTAGAACCAAATATTATATCATCAACATAAATTTGAACTACTAATAAATCTTTACCTTTTTCTTTTTAAAAACAATGTAGTGTCAACCTTTCCTTTTAAAAAACCTTTTTCAATTAAAAAATTTGACAATCTTTCATACCAAGCTATAGGAGCTTGTTTTAAACCATAAAGAGCTTTTGTCAATTTTAAAACATGATCCGGAAAATTTAAATCTTCAAAACCTGGAGGCTGTTCCACGTACACTTCTTCTTTTATAAAACCATTTAAAAATGCACTTTTAACATCCATTTGATATAATTTAAATTCATTGAAACATGCAAATGCCAATAACATTCTAATTGCTTCCATCCTAGCTACGGGAGCGTATGTTTCATCATAGTCTATGCCTTCTTCTTGAGTATAGCCTTGAGCAACAAGTCTAGCCTTGTTCCTCACTATATTACCACTTTCATCAAGTTTATTTCTAAAACCCATCTAGTACCTACAGTAGATTTATTACTAGGCCTTTCAACTAATGTCCATACTTTACTTCTCTCAAATGATTTAATTCTTCTTGCATAGCCATAATCCAATGTTCATCTTTTAATGCTTCTTTGATGTTCTTAGGCTCTATGCATGAAATAAATGCAACATAATTACATATATTTCTAAGAGAAGATCGAGTAGTTACCCCTTTTGATGGATCACCTATAATTTCACCATCCTTGACATAGTTGTACTCTCTTGGAAAGATACTTCCCTTTCTTCAATGGTTGGATTCTCGAGGGGATCATGAGTTTCCTCATCTTTTGTTTCTTCCTTTGATGATGATTCCAACGTCATGTCTAACGTCATTTGTTTGTACAATACCTACATCATCATTAACAGAAGAATCCTTCCTCGGAAGGGGATTATCATCGAAAACATGTATAGACTCTTCTACAACTAAAGTTCTTTTATTAAATACACGATAAGCTTTAGATTTAAGGAATAACCCAGAAAAATTCCTTCATCACTTTTAGCATCAAATTTACCAAGATTTTCTTTACCGTTGTTTAAAACAAAACATTTACATCCAAAAGGATGAAAATAACTAATGTTAGGCTTTTTATTTTTGAGAATTTCATATGGATTTTTCTTTAAATTGGCCTAATCATTACTCGATTTACACATAACAAGCGGTATTTGTGGCTTCCGCCCAAAAATATTTTGGCAAATTATTTTCACAAAGCATGGTTCTAGCCATTTCTTCTAAAGTTCGATTTTTCCTCTCAACAACTCCATTTTGTTGAGGGGTTCTAGGTGCTGAAAAATTGTGGCTAATACCATTAGAATTACAAAACTCAATAAATCCAAGATTTTCAAATTCAGTTCCATGATCACTTCTAACACTAGTGATAGAGTAACCTTTTTCATTTGGATTATTTTTGAAAATGTGATGAAATTTTCTAATGCTTCATCTTTAGTACTTAAGAATAGAACCCAAGTGTATCTAGAATAGTCATCTACCAAGACAAATGCATATTGTTTTCCTCCCAAGCTAGTAGTTCTAGTTGGCCCAAAAAGATCTAAATGGATCAATTGTAATACTCTACTAGTTGATACATCATTAATAGATTTAAAAGAAACTCATTTTTGTTTTCCTTTAGCACAAGCATCACAGATTTTATCATTATCAAATTTAAGCTTAGGCAACCCTCGAACTAAATCACCTTGAATTAGCCGTTGCAAAACACTCATACTAGCATGTCCTAGTCTCCTATGCCATAACCAACTATCATGTTCATCCTTAGCAACTAGGCACAAATTAGTCATATCAAGAATCTAAATGCACCATGTAAATGTTTCCTATTCTATGACCAACAAGCATAATCCGATTAGATGCAATGTCAATGACTTTACAACCATTAATTTCAAATAAGACATTGAATCCTTTATCGCATAATTGACTAATACTCAATAGATTATGCTTTAATCCATTCACATATAAAACATTTTTAATTTGTATGGAAGAGGTATTACCTATTGTACCAATACCTTCAATGTGACCTTTTGAATTATCACCAAAAGTCACTTCTCCTCCATTTTTGGCGTTAAGCTCAATGAACCGGCTTTTCTCCGGTCATATGTCTTGAGCATCCACTATCAAGGTACCATGAATTTGAATTTGTTTCCCGTGCCTTGTAGCAATGCTCCTTTCCCTACAAACATAGATTAATTTTTGATTTTTGGTACCCAAATTCTTTTGGGTCCATATTCATTAGTTTCCAAAATCCTAGTTCCCTTAGGTATCCATTTGTGTAGGATATCTTTATCTTAGTAGTAATGAGTCCTTTAGGAACCCATATACTTCTAAAGATTTTACCATTTAAGGTTCGTTGAGGATTTCTATGATTGTAGTTTCTAAATCTTTTCTAACAAAGTTGGATTTTGAATTTTCTCCTTTTTCAAAAACGCTTTGTTCCAACTTTATCAAAAGAAGTTTTAAGATCATCAATTTTCTTTTGATGATCATCATGACCTTTGAGAGTAAATTTTGCAAATCTAAATTTTTCTTTTCAAACTCTTCTAGTTTGATTTGCAAATCTTTGATTTTACTTTCAAGATCATTGTTGGTTTGGATATGAGTTTATTTTCATTTTTCAACTTTGAAACATCATTTTATATTTTAAAAATAATTTCTCATAATCCGAAGCCAACCCATTATATTCCTCAAATAACTCATCATAAGATAAATCATCAAAATCGGATGAGTTAGAGGTTACCTTAGAATCTTCCCCGAATGCCATCAAGCACAAGTTTGCTACTTCTTGTTCCTCTTCATCGGAACCTTCTTCATCGCTCCATGTAGCCACATGAGCCTTGTGCTTTTCTTTGATTGACCCTTTTTATTCAATTGTGGGCAATCATATTGACATGCCCCGGCTTTTTGCATTCATAGCAAATGATTGGGTCCTTCTCTTTTGGTTCATTTTTGAGGCCTTCGTTTCGTTTGAATTTTCTTCCTTGGTAAGGTCTCATCATTTTTGAATCGTTTGGCAAACAATGCCATTTCCTCGTCATCATCATCATCATTAGAATCACTCTCATCTTTTGTGGATTTGAGAGCAACTCCAATGTTTTTCTTCTTCTCCTTCTCCTTTGGTGTCTCTTTATCAAGGTCCACCTCATCTTCAAGCATCATCTCATGAGTAAGGAGTGAACCGATAAGTTCTTCAAGAGTTAAGGACGATAGGTCCTTAGACTCGATGATTGCCGTCTTCTTTGATTGCCATGATTTTGGGAGGGAGTAGACTAACTTCCTCACAAGCTTTTCATTTGAGATGATCTCTCCATATGATTGAGACCATTGACAATCGTTGAAAATCTATCCGTCATAGCTTTGATGTCTTCATTTGGTTTCATCCTGAAATTTTCATAGCTATGCGTTAGAATACTAATTTTTGATTTCTTTACCTCATCGGTACCTTCATGTGTGACTTGAAGCTTGTCCCATATTTCTTTAGTGGTTGTACACGATGAAACTCTTCCGTATTCATCTGGTCCAAGAGCACAAAAGATAATATGGATGGCTTTGGAGTTGAGCTGGAACATTTTGTATCTCCTTCACTCCACAACCTTGGATGAGTGATAGGCTTACGGCATTCCATGCTCCCATGTCACTTGCTTGAATGAAGTACATCATTCTATTCTTCCAATAGGCGTAGTTAGCTCCATTGAAGAAAGGAGGCTTGTTGACGGGCATCGAATCGAGACCGGAGTCGAAGTTTGAAGTGGAGGCCATTGATGACTTTGTAATCGATGTAACTCTTCCCGAATCGACTCAAGAGGCGATAAAACCTTCAAATGAGTTAGGCTCTGATGCCAATTGTTGAGTTAATCGAATGACGAAATTGGCCAAGAGGGGGGTGAATTGGCAATAAAAATTTTGTGGAAGCTTTTGCAGAAATTGAAAGTAATTGCACAGCGATTTACAGTGGTTCGACTTTCTCAAACAAAGTCTACGTCCACTACCTTAGCTATCCACACTAAGGATTTTCCAACAAATTCACTAATTTGTTCTTTCTTTTGAGGCCAAAGAGATAACCTTACAATTCCCCAAGAGTATACCCCTACTCTTGAGAACACTCTTTTCTCAAAGAGAAGATTACAAATTTGCAAACTTACAAGAAACCTCACAAGGTAAGATGTTTGCACAATTCAGAACAAAGAAAAGAACACCCAAGATGAATACAATTGAGCACAAAAAGTGTTCTTGAAAGCAAAATGAATATTGAATGAAAATGGGCTTTGAAATGCTCAAACTTGAGGTTTGATGCTTTCTCTTTGATTCTCTCTTGATTCTATTTGCTTGATGTTTCTTGTTGTTGATCAATGGCTTCTAAGCTTGCTTAAATACACCTTGGATCACTTCTGAACGTTGGGGATAATTAGAGAAGATATTATAGCCGTTTTAGTGTGAAAACATTTAATAAAACAGCTTGGAGCGTGGGGGGAATCGGTTCCCTCTCATAGGGAATCGGTTCCCTAAGTGTAAAATTCAAATATTTCGACCGTTGAACAGGGGGAATCGATACCCCCTTGGGGGGAATCGGTTCCCTCCGAGCATTCTGGAAATCTCGGAGCCAAACCATTCAAGGGGGAATCGGTTCCTCCTATGGGGGGGGAATCGGTTCCCTCTGATCAATCTGGAATTTTTGGCTTTGAATTGGTTCGAAATACTTTGTAAAATTATTTTGAAATTGTTTATGATTAAAACTTAATTTACACTTAAGTAAGGATCAAAAATGATTTTTGAAATATTGGAGTAATGTTTTGATATTCGAATAGTTATATCGAATATACTTAGAAAATCATTTGGAAAATCTTAAAATCCATTTAACTTAATTTGTTATATCGAAATATTAAAATGTTTCAACAGTGTCTCACAATCTGAATATGCAAAGATTATTGAAAGCCTGATATTCTTAATGAACTATACTCGACATGATATTGTCTATGTTGTTAGTAGATTTAGTATATATATGCTCACAATCCTAGTGGTGAGCATTGAAATACTCTTAATCTTTTACTTAGATACATTAAAGGTACAATAAATTATGAACTTAAATTTGTTGGATACCCTACAATCCTTGAAGAATATTGTGATACAAATTAGGTAACTGACAATGATGAAGTAAGTTCCACTAGTGGGTATATTTTAAAGTTCCACTAGTGGGTATATTTTAACTTTAGGTGGAGTAGTTATTTCTTGGAAGTATGTCAAACAAACGTTTATTGCTTGCTTCACCATTGAATCAGAGTTTATTTCTCTTGATTTAGCTTGACAAGAGGTCGAGTGGCTTAGGAATCTTCTTATAGAGATTTCTTTATAGGGGAGACCTACACCTCCAATGTCATTATTATGTGATTCACAATCCACAATATGCGTTGCTAATAATCAATCTTACAATGGTAAGAAGAGACACATCATGACAAGACACGAATATATGAGACATCTTATAAAGAATGGAGTACTCACTTTAGAGTACATGAAATCTGAAAGGAACTTTGCTGGTTCCTTAACTCAAGGGTTACTTAGAAGAATGGTTTTTGATTCGTCGAGGGTATGAGACTTAAGCCTATTGGATGAGTAATTCATATCGTACACTCCTACCTATTCCTATGACATATCGTGTACACCAATCTGTAAGGTTGAGTGTTATACTCTTAATGAATTCATAGCCTAAGATTTGGGTAGTCCTAGTGAAACAGCCTTGATGGATACACCGATCTGTAAGGTTTAATTTTATACTCTTAATGAATTCATAGTCTAAGTTTGTGGGTGATCCTAGTGAGACGGAATTGATGAATTCATCGAATTTATAAATGAGAGGTCGAGCTTAGTAAAATCTTTTAATGATTTTATACCCCTAATTTGGGTGGTCAATATTAAGATAGACTTGATGGAATCACTTATGTAAATGTAAAGGAGTAACCACATTCTATAAAAGACTTTGGGTCGTTTTTCTAGAGCACTTATGAGCATCCTGAGGTATCATTTGGCAAAATGTTTGAACTATCGCGGAACTCAAGTAGATCTGAAGTTAGTTGTGTGTTATGAGTTAATCCTAATCTTAACAAATTCAAGATTCATTCACTTGTTGAAGAGAAGAATTACCCATTCCAAATATAATAGATTATAGTGCTTAAGTGACTAATTTCGCTGCTGCTCTTTTCTTTTAATTCTTTTATGGATTTTTACTTCTTTGCATTAGTGGGAGATTGTTGGTTATTTTTATAATAATGCAAAGAAATAAACATATTTATTTGAATTTTAAATTAATTAAACTTTAAATGTTGAAAAAGTTGGAGAAATTGATACTTTTGAAGTTTTTTTTGCTGATTTTTCTCTTGATATTTTACCTAAATTTCTCATTTTTAGCTATAAAAGAAGATCCCTCTTCACTTTCAACTCACTCTCTTCATCATTCTCCTCTTTTCTTCTATATATTCTCTCTTAACAAAGAATAGTGAAGTTTTTCTTTTTCCAGAGGGTTTTTTTATATTTTTTCGATGGGATTTACTCTGGATAAAATATTTTCTTTTCTTCCAGAAAAGAGCAATACTATTCAGAGTTCTACTTCCTTATTTTGGGTGTACGAAATTTGAAAAATTGTGTTAACCTTAGGGGACAACATCCATTGTTAGGGATTACATCAGTCCGGACGAAATTCACTACAAGAAAATATACCTTTAATGACACACGAATGATGACACACGCTAATTTATAACTTGCAAAAAATATGTGTCATAAAAAATATCATATTTTTTAAAATTTAAATAATTTATGACTTATAATAATATATTTCATATTTAATAGTCATAATCCAAAAAAAATTATAAAAATACAGAATACACTTTTTAATTATAATCATCCATAAAAATCATCTTTTAATTTCCCCATTATTTTCATCCTTTCCCGCTTCTTCCCCTTCTATAATCAATTCACGCCTAATGTTTTCCACTCTTTCATTCTCTTTTTTTCTCCTGATTTTCATCCCAATTCTCTTCTTGTTAGGCCCGAGTTTGACTGTGATAAGCTAAAACAATTTATACACAAACCCTATCCCTAAAAATTCCTAAATTTCAGATATCCTTTCATTTATATTTCTTCCAAAAAAATTAAACAATGGTTGGAGAAGACAATATCTCGAATCCACTAATGAAAAAGATATGTGCGAATGGCATCGGGGATGAAGATGATGCACCGTCATCCTCAACGTCGAAATGGAGCGGAAGTTATGGCCCATCATTAGTGGCGAACACCTAGAAATTGAGGCCTACGCTGCACTTTACTCCGGCCGTACCAAGATCATGCATCTCATATTCATCACCGACCACTGCAACAATACCGCAATACAATTGGAAGCCCTAAGGATGGCTTACGATGAGCTCAAAAGGGGGAGAACAATCGCTATTCCGTGAAATAGTCCAGAAGATCGACGGTCGATTGGGTCCGAACTATTCGATGGATGCCGCCTGTTGCGCTATGGTTGATCGAAAAGCCGAGCAAAGGAAAGAGAAGCTCGAGAGTGAACTCAATGTCTACAGGGTAATTTTATCTTTCTTACTAAATTTATTTTCTAGAAACTATTTAGTTCTTTTAATTTGTTTGGTTTCTAACTTTCAGACTAATTTAATCAAAGAAAGTATAAAAATGGGTTACAATGATTTTGGAGATTTTTAATATGCTCATGGTGCACTGGGGGATGCTTTTAAAAGCTACGTTCGAACTCGAGATTACTGTACTACGTCAAAGCATGTTATTCAAATGTGTTTGAGCGTTATTCTTGTGAGCATTGAGATGGGTCAATTTTCTCATGTGAGAAGCTACATTAGTAAGGCTGAGCAAACACCCAAGGCACTTAACCATACCACTACTGCTAAGCTACGATGTGCTGCCAGATTGCCTCATTTTGAGTCTAAGAAGTACAAGTTTGCTGCTCGGAAGGTTTTTCAGCTTATAAATTGTTTTTTGATCTTGCAAAATTCAAATGTTGCAATTTTTCAGCTTACAATGATTTAGGATCGTTACATGCACTATCTTTTATTCCTGATATGTTGAATTTGAGATATGGCTGAAGTGTGTAGTATTTACTTATGGTCCTTTACTAAGTCATTTTCTAGAACGTGAGTTCAGAAGCAATTTAAGCCACACAATTTGGTTTGAAATCTTGTCCTATAAGATCAAAATATATGTGACTTGATATTGAGCTCAATAAGTTCAATGAACTTAGTGTAAACAATCTTCATTTTAAGCATTCCCGGAGCATTGCTTTCCTCAAAAGAAGCCTGGAATCCTTTATGGTGTTGGATTGGTGAGGACATTATGGTAGAAAACTTAAAGAGAGTTAATTTGATGGACTCAAAAGAAAACTAGTATGTAGTGTTCGTTCTGATGCTATTGCAGTGCGATGATTGTGTACCTCAAGGATTTAGTTCTTCTTCCTTTATCTGGAGCAATCCTTAAAAGTTTGTTGGCCTGATCAATTCCTAGTTTGCGTACATGCTTTTTGTTGCAGAGGTATCCGTCTGTTGGTCATCTGTATTGGTTATTAATATGAAATGTAACAGGCGAGATTTTGTGATTAGTTTATTTTGAGCAATTACCATTTCATTGTTGGATTGATTGTCTTTCTATGCGTGCAGTTCTTGGAAGTGGGTCCTGAATTGGGGAATTCAGACAATGAAGTCATTTCTCCTTAAGATGTTGCTACTTTGGTGTTCTTTGTGCACTTGCAAGCTTTGGTCGAACTGAACTGAAGGCATGAATCTCTCTAGTCCCCTTTCTTTATTTTCTGGTAATGTCTTATTGTTGTTTGATAGATTTGTAGTCATGCAATGTATTTTACTTTGCAGAACAAAGTTATTGACAGTATCAACTTCAAGGATTTCTTGGAGTTGGTACCTTAAGTAAGGGAGCTTATTAATGATTTTGATTCAAGGTATTATCTATCTTTAAGTAATATGTAGTGAATTTTCTGTGGTTAATATTATAATATACAATTTTTTGTCATGCGACTCTGCGTTTCAGACTCCTTACATGTTCGCAATTGATGAGAAACACTTACTTTTAACTTGTGGCTTCATTTTTATTGCAACCATTATGCTTCCTGCTTGGAGTATCTTGGAAACCTCAAATCCAACTCGATGCTTGACATTCATATACATGACCATGTTGAGACTATGTATAATCAAATCCAGAGCCAAGCCCTCATCAAGTATACCCACACATTTGTGTCTGTTGATATGAAAATGATGGCTCTGGGATACACTGTTCTGTATATACTCAAAATTTATCTCATGAGTTCATTTACAAGGTTAAAGATGCAGTGGGGTACCTAGTGAAGTGGCCTAGACATCTAGTCATTCGATGCTCTGATTTGGTAATATTTTCATTTATTTAAAGAAATTATATATGTCTAATTTAAATGATTTCTTTATATTTTCATTTATTTAAAGAAATTATATAGGTCTGCAACCTCGCTATCAGGACGTAAGGCAAAATTCAAAAATAACGATGAAGCAAGTCGAAGCGTTGCAGATCGATTGTCTCTAAGAAAGGACAATGACATCGACCTAGTGCCATATAATCCAGGGTTTGTTTTTCGTTTGATTATCAAAAAATTTTAGTAACTTAAATTGGTTTTTGGTTTTTATAGAAGACATTGGGTGTTGGCGGTGATAGATATGAAGCAACAAGTTATTATCATAATTCCTTGGAGCCCACCAATGTCCATTAGCAGTTGAAGCAGATTATTAATGCATAAGTAACATAAATTATCGAAACATTATAGTATATTCTTTGATATATTTCATCAATTTTTATAGGGCAATGATATTGTACACTGCTCAAAGTGGATCTAACAAAAGTGTTAGCATCAATTAGATCAATGTTTTGGTGAGGACTTCGATAATTCGTTGTTTAAATTGTAGCTTTCATTTTGACTAATCGTTTATTGTAAATTGTTTGTAGTGTCTCCGTCAGTCGGGAGGTACCGAGTGTGGATTATGTTTGTAAGTTCATGAAAGAGATAGTCGAGAACGGACTTGAAGTGCTGGTCAATAAGAATGTAAGCAAACTTTTCTGATACACATTTGTCATATCATACATACACATTAGTCATACAACTATCATATTGACTAGTATATTTCTTGTAGAATAAAGAATACAACTATCATACATAAACATTTCTTGTATCATATACACATCTTTCATATTACATACACTCCCTGTCTCAACAATATATGCAAATGCAACTAGCTGTAGGAATGCCAATTAAGTTCGTCACAATAAAATGTGTTTTTTTTGTTACATTGTCCCCATTTCCAGAACTTAATGGTCTCTTTATGACCTGAAACTAAAGATCCATTGTATTTTTTTTTTGTCATTTGTATTTTACCTACAGAGGTAAAATATAAATTTGAGAGCATAGATATTATTTTCTATGCAAGCTTTATCTTCCATTGTTTTGCCTAGTTTTGTAATGCATTATCCTCTCCCTCAATCTTGCCATACATGTTGTAGCTCCTGTTAAAATGACATTTGAAATGTAAGTGCTATTCTTTATCTAAAATAGCTATTATTATTCTCAATTACTGCTTAGCTACAGTATCGATGTTCTCTTTCCTAAACAAATGTTCTCGGTGTTGTAGATATGCAACATGTGTAATACCTATAAGTGCCTTCTTTGCATCAAGTCTTTGGTAAGTATTTAACTGTGGTATGACTGGAATTTGTGTTGGTTTGTGGTGTAGTGTTTTCCTTATTATGGTGTTTGTGTTGTGTAATGAGTTACTTCTGTCAGCAAAAACATACTGCTTGAAAACCCTGCCAAGACTGAAAGCAGAGTATTACTTGTGAACTTGTTTCTTGTTTCAGACTCTTTTTTGTTTTAAGTATAATATTGTTCCTCAATGATCTGTCTGCTTTCCTATCCTAATGGTTGTTAAAGAGTTACTGCACCCAAGTTGGTAGGTTGACTTGAGTTTGTGAAAATTCTCAACTAAATAAACCTGGATGATTATTGTTAAGCTCAAATCAAGTATAGATGTAGTATCAATACCTGCTACATGTATTGTTTTATCCTTTATTTTGTTTCTTAAACTTGAACTAAGGTTAAGGGGGTTTCGCAGAGTGGTCAAGTTGTCTTCTCTGGATAATAAAGTTTCTTAATTAAGCAGGATCCTAATTTTTTCTAGTAGTGATTGCTTCTAAGACTGTGACTACACGGCACAATAAAATTAATTGGTCTTCATTTATTTACCTTATTTATTTTTCCAGTCGGTACTAATCTTTCATTTTGCAGTAAGCTATTTTTCCAACACTAGATTGCAGGGCTGCTGCATGGATAGGCATTATAATGTGAATTTGCAGCTTTGTGCAGATTGAGGATTAGTGTGAGAACCCTGATTAGGGGTGCCTTGTTTTGATGTTGTCTTATGGTTTTTCTTTGGCTATGTTTTCTTTCGTTGTTCTGTTTGGGGCTGTAGGTTTTTTGTTTATGTTTGTACTGTTGCAGCTGTAGCTGCATACTTTTGGATTTTGAATGGAAATTACTTATCCAAAAAAAATAATATTGTAAAGAAATGTAGTTGGATAGATAGGATAAAACGTGGGTGCACTTTCCCAATTGGTTCAATGATGTGTTTCCTCGGGAGACTGTGTTGTATGTCGTTTAAGATTAGGAGGATCTGAGTTTATACTTTTTTTTGTCTTCAATTCCTTTCCCTTTCAGATATGGAATTTGGTCTGTGTTAGGTTTCCACACTGAACAATCATAAGAAAGAGAGAAAAAAAGATGGAATTATTGTAGGTAGGCTCTGAATCGACGACTAATTTATGTCCTATGTGGTATAGCTACAAAGAGAGAATAATACATGTATAGTGACTGGTGCACCATATATACATAAAAGTTGCTTTCTTTCCCTGGTTGTCAGTGGGCACTACAAGTGGATAAGTAGTTTTCGGATGAGATAAATGATGAACAATCTGATTCAGCACCCAAAGTTTTCGGGATGAGACCTTCCAATAAAAATTGTTGTTCGTATAGACAGGCAACTGGCAATGACTGCCTATTGATTTCTTTGTGGTACCACCGCCATTATTACAAGAACTGTTGTTCTTATGAATCGACCAACTCCAGATGTTAAGGCTTTCATGTAGCCTCTTTCCTGGTTATTTAAAACAGTTTGAACCCACAAATTTTGATAAACCGAATTGAAAATGTTAACTTTAGCTGCAATATAAACTTAGATAGCAGATGATTTCATCTGTCACCCTAAATTATGGGTTAAATGTTAAGTTCATAAAATATAAGTGTCCATTTGCATGTTCCTAAAAGTAGAGGGACTTATTAAGTGGTTAACCCTAGCCATAAGATATTCAAAATATATTTTTGATCGTTTTTGTCATGGTTTTTAGAACCGGACCAGTTAACGAACCGGTCATGCTACCGGTTCACTGGTTCAATCGGTCGAATTGGTCCGATCGGTCGAATCGGTCCGATCGGTCGAAAGAATCGGACGTCATAATTATTTAAAAAATTAAATAAAAATAATAAAAATATTTAATAAAAATAATTTTTTATATCACAAGTCATATTCAAAGCAAGTCATAACATATATAAGTTAAAAACCATAAACAAGTGAAACACAATAATTCAAATTAACTACAACATAATATTTAAGGTAAAACATATTAAATAATAAATATAATTATATAACTATAATTAAAAATAAATTTGGGGTTAAAAAATCATAACAAAATGATATTGTTTGGTTTAATTTTTTTTAAAAAACAATCTCACCTGGCTAAGAAACATAGAAGAGCATCCCAAGTCTAAAGAGTAAAATATGAAAATAAAACAATCTCACATGGCTAAGAAACATAGAAGAGCATCCCAACTAACTTCTATAAATAATAGAGGTAATTTGACATTCAAAATCATGGAGCTTTTGGTGAGCATTGAGTGAACTATTCTTTCACTTCAATCAAGCTCGAATTTTAGGCTTCAATCGATCTTCTCATTTTTTTTAGTTCAAGCCTTTTCGAGTTCAAGTTTCAATATTGGCGGTTTAATTTTTTCACGTCATTTGGTTTAATTTTAAAAAAAAAACAAAATTGATAGTTTTTTTTCTTGTTTTTCCGGTTTTTAGCCGATCCGGTTCAAACGGTTCAGTGGTTCCGATCGGTTTACTAGTAACGGTTCAACCGGTGTAGATTGAACCGAACTAGACAGTGATTTCCGGTTGAATCGGTTGAACCGGCCGGTCCGGTCCGATTTTCAAAACACTTGTTTTTGTTCATGCTTGGATGCAGTTTTGGTTTTATCCGCCCAAAACCCCATTTTTTTGGTCATCCAGTAACCTACATCATCTCTATCGTCGAACTCTTCTGCCAACGCCATTCCTGTACTTTCTGTTCAGTATCGGTAAGTCATCTTCCACTTTAGCCTCTCTGGATTTCAAGTTTCAGTTGTTCAACCCAATTGGTTTCCGAATTTAACTCACTTTTATGTTGATTTCAAGATATAAACTTTGTTCTGTTTTAACTTAAAACAAAATAAAAGATTCAATTACTTATTCAATTCATTGTTTATGTTATAATGTGATGAATAAATATATGACTTTGTATTTTTGTCAGAATCACCACATGATTCCCAATTTTGCAAAATCAAAATCCTTTCTACCTTTCTGTGTCACGAACCCATATGCGTTGTAATGATATGAATGGGTTGTAAATGTCTACCTCGTTCTTAGTGTGCTAGGTGAAACCGAAAATTTCTTTTGATTCTTTGATAACTGCTCGATTTCTCATATAGATTAATTTTTAATTATTAAATGTGGACGTTCTATATTCTTATATATTCAGATTAATTTTAATTTCTTTGCTGATTTCATAAGATGAAATTCTAACACCAGATAAATTTTATACATTTTTTATGTATTATTTATTCCGAAAAATATTGATACGAGCACGGATTGACATCAAGGTGATATTTCAAATTGGTAGAACTATGGTGTCTTTGAATAATCATTACTAAGTGATCATGTGTCTTTGCACTCTTGCTAGTAGATCCAAATTACTTCCTTTCGAACTCAATTTGATTTCGCACGTTCGGCTCGAGATGCATGTTCCTTTTCGTTGAACTTAGTACTACTAATTATAAGAAGCTTATGGCTTAGCTAGAATCCTTCAACCTACATAGGTGTGTTCCCTTGATCTGTATGCTATTTCTAATAATTTTATGTTATTTTTTTGTATGATGCTATTTGTAAGCATATTTGTATTATGGCGATGATTATTTGTGATAAGTTCGATTCCTAGTTGTTGTTGCATTGTTTTTAACGTGTGAATTGTTGTATTTTTGTCATCTGTATGGATTGCTCTACGGAGGGTAACATCCCCGTCCTATTTCTGCATGAGATTCTCTTTAGAGGGAAATATTGTTGAAAATTCAAAGTTCTTTCTCCCAAATGGGGCGGCTGGCAAGACCAAATGGGGCGGTTGGTTATAGGAGGCTAAACCAAAATTTTCATGCACCAAATTGTTGAAAAATTGAATCAACATGGGCGGCTAAAATTGGTCCAAATTAGGCAGTCATTTTAGTTGAAAATGTAATAGGGTTAATTACATTTTAGTCCCTATACACTTTAGGGTATTTACAAGAGTAATCCTTAAACTTCAACTATAAATATCCTAGCCCATTTAGCTTCAAAATTATCCTCAAATCATTCTAACTCTCTCTCAAGTATTTTTGTAAACACCTGTAAATTTTCTCCCTTTAGTAAAAGATCTGCAGCAGTCCGGAGACGTAGGCATAATTGGCTGAACTCCGTTATCAATTTCGGGCATTATTTTTCCGCTTTTATTTCACATTCTCACTAATCTGGTTATGGGGAAATTACTCGTTTATTTCCTAACAACTGGTATCATGAGCTTTTGGTTGTGAATTTTGTCAATTTTTCTGCGAGGTTACTATTCAAGTGAATAGTGAATTTTGTGAATAGTGAAATTTGGTCGGCAATAGGAGTTTGTCGACGGAGGTGCTCTAATATACGGTGGTTCGCAAGAATTGTCATAAACGATCCAAACGAAGCCAGATTCGAGTGGGAGCGATGGCTGCAGACGAAGGGAATATGAAAATTGAGAAATTGGATGGTGCGCTCAATACCTTTTTAGAAGGACTTAGACCAGGGGTAATGCTCGGGGGAGAGCAAAGTGATGCCCAGAGACTTTCAGAGGCCATAGTTGTAGCCGGAAAGCTGATTGAGCTTGTAAGTGACAAGCCAAGTAGCGATGTGTCGTCCAGACCCATGCCTAGAGATAGTGGCAATAATGGAGGAGACCGAGAAAAGGTATAGCAGGGAGATGGTAGAGAAAGCTCTTCGAATGGCCAAGGTGAGCCATCGAATGTTTGTAGCTAAGGAAAGTCATCGAGAAAGAATAATAATACTAAGTCCGGTGCGAAGAAGAAGGTGAGCAAAGAAAAGTTAAAGTGCTACTTCTGTGATGGTCCTCATTTGATTAAAGGATGTCCCGAGAAGCGTCGCCTTGCAACCATCATGAAGAGGATGGAAGAATGAGAAGTAGCGGGAATTGGCGCGAGCACAAGTGTTAAAGCTGCCAAGCCAGGGAAATACTTGGTTCGATGAGGGGATCAATGCGGCCAAGCAAGGATCGAGACAAGGCAAGGATGTTGATGTTGAGGCAGTCAAACCCAAAAGAAAGCCCGATGCGATTACGAGTGTTCAAGCAATCAAGTCTGGGGAAAGACTTGGTGAGGCTACGTGTTCCAAAGTAGCCGAATCAAGGGACAAGGGGCGACTACAAGTTCTCAAGTAGTCAATCCAAGATCGAGACGTGATGACTGCAGGTGTCAAAGCAGTCGAGCACATGAAAGGACCCGATGTGAAAGAGATAAAGTCGTCAAGCGAGGGTGTAAAGTGAGCAAGTCCGTTCACAATATGCCAGGATAGAGGCGTGGTCCAAGTTGAGGCATCTCAGGCATAAAGGGACACTTAAGGAGTATGTGAGCCGATTCAGAAGACTCATGCTCAAAGTCCCAAGTTTGACAGAAGAATATGGGTTCTTCACCTTCATGTTCGGATTGAAGCCATGGGCGAAGAAAGTGTTGGAACGAAGGAAAGTCAAGGAGTTGTCTAAAGCCTTGACAACCGCTGAGTCCATCAAGAATTTGGAGTCAAGAAGAACAAGACTTCCAAAACAAAGCCGAAAGCAGAGGATAGTGACAAAAGATTCCGTGATGAAGGCAAGTCAGAGGATGAGGAATATTGTCCTCGAGTGGCAGAGAAATTCACTCAATGATGAACCAGATGACAAGTCTGGAGAAGATGAGTGCATTCTTGGCACAATTTCAAGTGTCAAAGATGCTAAGCCAAGGGTAAGAGTCGAGCAAACGATAGGGTGCAGACTTAAGATGCCAGAAGTATTGCAAAATTACCCGAGGGACGAGTCATCCAAGGTGATGGATGAGCCTAAGATCGAGTTGTCCAAAAGAGGACGAACCCAAGATCGAAGAGGTGTTGAGAGTTGGCTCAATAAGGTTCATTTCTACCAAGGCGAGTACAAGCCAAGTGCATAAGGAGTTGTCCATGTCCAATGAGTTTGTCGAACATGTTCGCGTAGAGAACATCTTTAGAGACCATCATAAGAGAAGGGTCGAAACAAGGGCTTGTCGAGGATGTTCAAATGAGGAACAATCCTTCAAAGACTAGTAGACAAGATTCGAAGGGAGCCAAGACGTTGAGGGACAAGGCAACCACGGAGAAACTGCCCATTTACATGGTGGGAAGTGAACTCCAACCTTCGTGTTAGAAGGGAGGAGGCAAGAAGAGGCATAAGACTTTGCCGTGAGAAAGTGTCAATACGTGATGGCGCAAAGAACTCCAATGGCAAGGGTTAAATGTGAGGAGTGTTATTTCAAGGAGTAAGAAGGGCTGACGCAGATTTAGAATAACAAGACCAGAAATGTTGTTGCATTGATCAAGGTGTGAAGACATAAAATCAATTTTCAAGTGGGAGATTGTTGAAATTCAAAGTTTTTTCTCCCAAATGGGGCGACTGGCAAGACCAAATGGGGCGGTTGATTATAGGCGGCTAAACCAAAATTTTTAAGCACCAAATTGTTGAAAATTGAATCAACATGAGCGGCTAAAATTGGTCCAAATTAGGCAGCCATTTTAGTTGAAAATGTAATAGGGTTAATTATATTTTAGTCCTTGCACACTTTAGGGTATTTATAATATTAGTCCTTAAGCTTCAACTATAAATGCCCTAGCCCATTTAGCTTCAAAATCATCCCCAAATCATTCTAACTCTCTCTCAAGTATTTTTGTAAACACCTGTAAATTTTCTCCCTTTAGTAAAAGATCTGCAGCAGTCCGGAGACGTAGGCATAATTGGCTGAACTCCGTTATCAATTTCGGGCATTATTTTTCCCGCTTTATTTCGCATTCTCACTAATCTGGTTATGGGAAAATTACTCGTTTATTTCCTAACAACTGGTATCATGAGCTTTTGGTTGTGAATTTTGTCAATTTTTCTGCGAGGTTACTATTCAAGTGAATAGTGAATTTTGTGAATAGTGAAATTTGGTCGGCAATAGGAGTTTGTCGACGGAGGTGCTCTAATACACGGTGGTTCGCAAGAATTGTCATAAACGATCCAACGAAGCCAGATTCGAGTGGGAGCGATGGCTGCAGACGAAGGGAATATGAAAATTGAGAAATTGGATGGTGCGCTCAAGACCTTTTTAGAAGGACTTAGACCAGGGGTAATGCTCGGGGAGAGCAAAGTGATGCCTAGAGACTTTCAGAGGCCATAGTTGTAGCCAGAAAGCTGATTGAGCTTGTAAGTGACAAGCCAAGTAACGATGTGTCGTCCAGACCCATGCCTAGAGATAGTGGCAATAATGGGGGAGACCGAGAAAAGGTATAGCAGGGAGATGGTAGAGAAAGCTCTTCGAATGGCCAAGGTGAGCCATCGAATGTTTGTAGCTAAGGAAAGTCATCGAGAAAGAATAGTAATACTAAGTCCGGTACGAAGAAGAAGGTGAGCAAAGAAAAGTTAAAGTGCTACTTCTGTGATGGTCCTCATTTGATTAAAGGATGTCCCGAGAAGCGTCGCCTTGCAACCATCACGAAGAGGATGGAAGAATGAGAAGTAGCGGGAATTGGCGCGAGCACAAGTGTTAAAACTGCCAAGCCAGGGAAAATACTTGGTCTGATTGAGGGGATCAATGCGGCCAAGCAAGGATCGAGACAAGGCAAGGATGTTGATGTTGAGGCAGTCAACCCAAAAGAAAGCCCGATGCGATTGCGAGTGTTCAAGCAATCAAGTCTGGGGAAAGACTTGGTGAGGCTACGTGTTTCAAAGTAGCCGAATCAAGGGACAAGGATGGTGTGACTACAAGTTCTCAAGTAGTCAATCCAAGATCGAGACGTGATGAGACTGTAGGTGTCAAAGCATTCGAGCACATGAAAGGACCCGATGTGATAGCAAGAGATAAAGTCGTCAAGCCGAGGGTGTAAAGTGAGCAAGTCCGCTCACAATATGCTAGGATAGAGGCGTGGTCCAAGTTGAGGCATCTCAGGCATAAAGGGACACTTAAGGAGTATGTGAGCCGATTCAGAAGACTCATGCTCAAAGTCCCAAGTTTGACAGAAGAATATGGGTTCTTCACCTTCATGTTCGGATTGAAGCCATGGGCGAAGAAAGTGTTGGAGCGAAGGAAAGTCAAGGAGTTGTCTAAAGCCTTGACAACCGCTGAGTCCATCAAAGAATTTGGAGTCAAGAAGAACAAGACTTCCAAAGCAAAGCCGAAAGCAGAGGATAGCGACAAAAGATTCCGTGATGAAGGCAAGTCAGAGGATGAGGAATATTATCCTCGAGTGGCAGAGAAAATTCACTCAATGATGAACCAGATGACAAGTCTGGAGAAGATGAGTGCATTCTTGGCACAATTTCAAGTGTCAAAGATGCTAAGCCAAGGGTAAGAGTTGAGCAAACGATAGGGTGCAGACTTAAGATGCCGGAAGTATTGCAAAATTACCCGAGGGAGCCGAGTCATCCAAGGTGATGGATGAGCCTAAGATCGAGTTGTCCAAAGAAGAGGACGAACCCAAGATCGAAGAGGTGTTGAGAGTTGGCTCAATAAGGTTCATTTCTACCAAGGCGAGTAGAAGCCAAGTGCATGAGGAGTTGTCCATGTCCAATGAGTTTGTCGAACATGTTCGCGTAGAGAACATGGCTTTAGAGACCATCATAAGAGAAGGGTCGAAACAAGGGCTTGTCGAGGATGTTCAAATGAGAACAATCCTTCAAAGACTAGTGGACAAGATTCGAAGGGAGCCAAGACGTTGAGGGACAAGGCAACCACGGAGAAACTGCCCATTTACATGGTGGGAAGTGAACTCCAACCTTCGTGTTAGAAGGGAGGAGGCAAGAAGAGGCATAAGACTTTGCCGTGAGAAAGTGTCGATGCGTGATGGCGCAAAGAACTCCAATGGCAAGGGTTCAATGTGAGGAGTGTTAGATTTCAAGGAGTAAGAAGGGCTGACGCAGATTTAGAATAACAAGACCAGAAATGCTGCTGCATTGATCAAGGTGTGAAGACATATTAAAATCATTTTCAAGTGGGAGATTGTTGAAAATTCAAAGTTTTTTCCCCAAATGGGGCGGCTGGCAAGACCAAATGGGGCGGTTGGTTATAGGCGGCTAAACCAAAATTTTCAAGCACCAAATTGTTGAAAAATTGAATCAACATGAGCGGCTAAATTGGTCCAAATTAGGCAGCCATTTTAGTTGAAAATGTAATAGGGTTAATTATATTTAGTCTTTGCACACTTTAGGGTATTTATAATATTAGTCCTTAAGCTTCAACTATAAATGCCCTAGCACATTTAGCTTCAAAATCATCCCCAAATCATTCTAACTCTCTCTCAAGTATTTTTGTAAACACCTGTAAATTTTCTCCCTTTAGTAAAAGATCTACAGTAGTCCGAAGACGTAGGCATAATTGGCTGAACTCCGTTATCAATTTTGGGTATTATTTTTCTGCTTTTATTTCACATTCTCACTAATCTAGTTATAGGGAAATTACTCGTTTATTTCCCAACAAATATCCTCGTCCTGTTTCTGTATGGGATCTCTTACGGAGGGCAATATCCCTGTCTTGTTTCTTTGAGATCCTCTTTGGAGGGCATCCCAATTCCGTTTTTGATTTCTAATTAGTTACTCTTTGGAGGTTAACTCGGGCTCATCCTTGGAAGGTAAAGTTCCCATCCTGATTTTTATTCTAGATTCGCTCGTAATGTTCCACATTTTGTTCGTCTATGACGAAAATAAGGGTGTGAAAAACTATATAATTTTCTGATAATGAATATTTGTTCTCATTGTTGCCTAATTATTGTATTGTTATTGTATCATGTCTGAAACATTTAAAATTTTATTTGTATTTAGACAACACTGAGATTTGTTACTCAATATATTTCTGTTTATATTTTTATATTATCCATATGAATAATTGATTTGACTATAAGAGTAATCTTAATTTCATACGAGATTAAATTTTAACTTTCAAACTCTTTAAATTGTGGCATGAATTTATTTTTGATTTTATACTGATAAATATTTTTAAAATGATTTATTAAATAAATTTTCATCCGTAAATAATTTCTGAGGTCAACGTGAGAATGGGTCGAGTTTCGACCAATTCGATCCGACCCAAAAATTTTACATCCTTCACCCGACCGACCCGACCTGAAAAATATATACCCTCCACCCGACCAAATTTTTTGAGATAAAATCTGAAACCGATCTGACTCGACCCGAAATAATACAAAAATATTATTTTTATTCAATAAAAACATTGATTTAATTAAAAATAATAATATATAGAGGGGTATTATTATAATTATTCCTAAGTATATAAGGTAAAATTATATTTTTTCGGGTCGAATCGGGTATTTTTCACCCTAAACCCGAATCCAACCTGACTCGAACATCACCTTTAAAAAATTTAACCCTATCCCTAAATGTGCCTACCCTAATTTAAACAATTCCTGATGTCAACGTGGCTATCCTAATTCAATTATAACTCCTAGGTCAATATTGGAGATTACATATCACCTAAACTTACTCTAGGAATATGTTCATGCACATGCAGAAGCAACTATTGTATTCACAAATCCAGAGATCCAGACTCTCAAAGGAAACAAATGTAGATGATACCATAATTATCCTACTTTTGTGCATATTTTGCAAATTTACCCTATTTGACAAACCAATCCACAGGGTCAATACAAACTTAGAAACTAACTAAATTCCACATACAACATCAAAGCTTACTATTACACAACCACCACACCAGTTCTTCCTTTGAGGTAACCACATGCACGCACACCTTCAACACCTCGCCGAAAAACGAATGACCCAAGAAGGAAGTTAAGCAACCTTAGCAATGATTTCCAAATTCTTGTATTCTCAGTATTACATCATTGGTCATGTCTGGGTCTTCTAGGATGCCAGGTTACTGCTGCTACTCCCAACTGCTCGATTTAAATTTCCAACTCTAGCTGCTAAAACAACAACTTCCGGTGACATTTCCCAGCTGCCACTTTTTCTACCCTAACTCGACCGCCTGGCACGATCACCTGTGTCATCTATTGACTTTTAATTTTGGGATCAATTCTCCTTATACATCCTCCTTAACATTTACACGGTCGTTCGTGAATTGCCCTTCACACTGGTCGATGCCAGCCCCCATATCACCCCACACAGTTTTCCTACCCATTTTTATGTCATCCATAACATTCCCCATATTTGGACTCATAAAACCACCTGGTTGGGTTGGTAGCACAGGTTCCCTGGGTACATTTGCCCTGAAGTTGTTCTTGGATGAGGGAATGCTAGAACAAAATATTTCTGTGAAATTCCCAACCACTCCTTTATTATAGGGGTTTTACGACGATCATATCGGTATCTGAAATTCTATGTGTTATCTGCAGAAGCAAGATACCACAACTGTTACACAATTCTAACAAAGAAACTAATGTAATGATATTTTAACACTCTTTGTTGCGGCGTAATTATGTAAGAGAAGACTCTTACCTAATTTGTTCTGATTAGATACAAATAGAAGACAATCAAACCACCAACAAACCACAATACAATGAACGTGTAAACTATTAAAACAACGAAAGCTGGGGTTTTAATCATAGATCTCCAAATTGTTGTCTCCTCTGATGCCATGATCCTTCTAATGTAGACCCAGAATGAAAAAACATATATACAAAGAAGGATCGTAGACGACACAAACATGAAGAAGAATCGATAATTTCTCTGCAACACAAAAACAAGATTACTCTGAGATTCGTACACTGTACGAGGAAGAGGAAATCAAAAAATATCATTCAAGCAGTTTTAATAACTATTAGTTGAAAATTTTGGCAACCAAAAACATACAAAGCTAGCTAAGGTTTCTCTATGGTATAAGACTTTGGTTTAGGGTTTCTAGTGTTGCAGATTGGTTGAAATCAAATAACTACAATGAGTAAGTTTCAATAGCTAAACACCCCTCTAAACATGGGCCATCAGGTAGATCATGGAGGAGGAGCCCGGTGTCACAAAGCATCGATACAATTCCCGCTCATTTGAAGATTGGCTCGGTCTCACATAGTCGTTAAGCCAAGATATAATAATAATTGTTATACTGGACTAATGTAACTATACATGCATAATTGAGGGCCCTAATATCGCACAACACTGGTAATACCCTATTAGGTCAATTGAGGTAGCCTAACTACACACTAGTGTAGCTCGTCACAAATGAGGTCAACCCTTTACTAGTTGTTATCTCACTCATTCTCTCATCTAGAACATTATGTGGGGGATTATTGGTTTGTTACTGTTGTTAATTTATCAAACTGCTCTATTTTGGTCATTCGTTACTTAAGGCGGTTTTAGTCATTCTATCTCTAGAGAAGTCTCTACGCATTTCAGGATTTTACGATGATTATTGTGTTTGTTGTTCGTAGTTTGTCACACTATCTGAATCAGGCTCAATACTGGGCAGCAACACTCTAATCGTTCTTAGTATGTTTTCCCTCAATTTACCCTCGAATTGGAGGGACAACTGTACGTTCACCATTCATTGCCATTCTTGTAGTATACAACTCTGTTATTTCGTAATCTGATTATTTTTGTCATAACTCTCGCTGGTACATTCTAATAGTCCTTCATTCCTAGGTATTTGCCACGTGCTCAACTGAAGATACTTGGACGCATTACACCTACTATGGTTAATCTGGTTTTAACCCACCCCTACGAGTGTTTCTAGGCCCTTTGGCCATTTATGTCCCCCACAGACTAAGTTCTACCATTACATATCATATTTAGCTCTTAAAGGCCTTAAATAGATCAAATCTAACCATCCAAATTAAGTAGTATCGATACCTTACTTGTAGTATCGATACCCCGGGGTCAAGTATTGATACCCCTATGAGTATCAGTACCAAAGATGACTTCTGTTGTTGAAAATGTGGCCCAATATTGAATAATATATACCCTTAGTATCGATACTGTAGGGGAAATATCGATACTATCCCCAGCAATATCGATACTTCCGGCTGGAAATCTCTGATATTCATCCCAAATCATCTATTGATACTTCATCCAATATCGATACTCAAACCCAGAAATGTCTTATTTAAGCTTAAAAAACACCCAAAAATCATCTTAATCATGTACTAAAGCTTTAGGAAGTTACTTAGGGTCTTAAAGTGACATAATAACACATTCTTTACATCAATTTTGTCATTTAATAATGAAATCAAGTATAAACCCTATAATGCTTAAAACCCAAATCTCAATAAAACTTCATGATTATGAAAGCCTTAACACCACAAAGGATTAGAAATACACTACCTTGATGTTTGAATCCTGAAATGAAGCTCCTTACTTAGCCACACTCAAATCCTCTAGAACTTAGTTGATTTATCTCTTTCTTTAGCCAAACAAGAAACTCAAGAATCCTTTACTACAAAAGAGATTATAGGATGGATTGAGGATGGATTTCTGCTTTAAAGAAGTAAGGAAAGAAGTTTTTTACCTTCCACTTTGATCTATGAAGCTTAGAGAATAAGAGCATGAGAGAATAAAGAAAATGAAGAAAATAAGAAAATGAAAAGAAATAAAGGGTCCTCATATTTTCAACATGGAATAATCGCTCCTTTGGTTCTTCCTCATCCTCCAACTATCTAAACCCCCCCTTTTTAAGACTAATTAGGCCCAATTCCAATCCAATTAAGCCCAATGACTTAAATAATGAAATTTGCGACATCCATATGCCTCTCAGGTAAACCCGAAACTACTAGCCCAAAATTTGAGGTGTTACATTTCGGTGTAGCCGAATTAATATAATATTGAAGACTGCAACAGGATTATCTCAGAACATGTTGAACCAACATTGGATGATCTAAATCCTGGCATTCTGACGTTTGTTATCCATGCTACCCACTTAAAGTTAAAGGTCGTGATGATCTAAATGTTGTAGTTGATGGGACAATATAATGAGATGTTTTTCAAGGATTCTAATGCTACAAAATTGATACAACAATAAATGCAAGTGCACGTGTCGTAAATCAAGTAATAAAGTAGAAGCTTAGAAAGCTTCGAGCGTCGAAATCACAGAGAGAATTATGCTATAGAAAATTTATGAAAAGATATATTTAACTTTGAAGGAGTTAAAAACAAGCTAGTGGCTAAAATAAAATTCAAATATAAAAATACTATGTAGTGTTGCAGCATTGGTGAGAGCAATAGGTCAATGATTGAATTGATTGGGAATATATTTGGCAGCTTCTATTACGAATATGTCATGAACTAAATGTTTATGCATCTAGCAATGATTAACAATAACTAACATATATAAATCAACTCCCATTGACTTAATCAATTAAACTATTAATAATGCTAGATATTTGGGCAACATATATCTCACATGCAAACTTGTCTCTCAGTAAACCAAAGTTGAACAAAAGTAGTACATCTATTAATGATTATTATCCCTAAACATAATTAATAGTCATATCTCTACAACTATCTTTAAAAGCATAACAACACATATCATAAAGTCAAAACATGAAACGTAATTAAAAGTATTTCACAAACCACTAAGTTCATAACCCAAATATTTTTGTCAAACACAATTGAGCTTCTATATCGACATATGTTCAATAAGATCGATCCAAAAAGGATATCCCACTCCTTACTTTCCTTCGCAAAGTAGGACGTATTCTATAAGTTAAGACGGATCCAGTCTTTAATCCCTATCGCCATGAATTCCTCAAGCTTATTATTCTTGATCAAAGCAGACCAGATAAGGATTACTGTCGAACACTTATGGAGAACATGATCAACATCTTCCGAGTCCGCTCCACATAGAGGACATTGATCATTATCCGAGAAATGCCTTTTAACCCGTTCTGCATTCGTCATGAGTTTACCTCAGCAAGCAAGCCAGAGAAAACTTTCACCTTCTGCAGCACCTTGTACTTATGAATAATAGACCAGACCGGGTCCTTGCCATCGTCATTATGATTGTACGACTCTCATAAGTTGTTTTAATAGAAAAGCCCAAGTCAGCACTCCTTTTCCACCAGAAAGTATCATTGGAACTATCCCTTCTCGGCCCTTTAATAGCAACCATTCGCAAAGCACGTGCATAGGAAAGATCCTTTTGAAGATCTCCCGTTTCCAGTTCCCTTCGAAATCTGTCATACTTGCAATAGTTGCATTCATGGAAGTTACATGGTAATGTTGTGCACGTAATAAATTAGGGGATCCAAATATGTGATCCAGTTATCTTTCCAAAAGGCAATGTCACGTCCATCACCAACAGTACACTGTACACGTAAGATTGCTACACACATCCTGCCAAACAAGGCTAGTACCTTTCCATCATCTCGAACAGTTTGATTATAGATATGCATCAGAACCTCCTCATGGCATTTATTTTTACCTCAAAAAATGAACCCATAGAGCATCTTTTCGAACGCAAACGTTGAATGCAATTTTCATAATGAAAGCCTCATTTTGAGTGTCCAATTTTCGAAGGCCAAGTCCGCCATTAATCACCGGTTGACAAACATACTCCTATCTAACAAGTGAAATACCACTACGTTCCGCCGTTCTGCCCAAGATAAAACCTCTAATCATCCGTTCCAGCTCCATGCAAATCTTCTTTGGTAGCATCGCCGTTTGCATAATAAGTAGGGATAGCAGTAAGAACGACTTTAGCAAGGGTTATTCTTCTAGCAAGGGAAGGTCTTCGCTTTCTACCCACAAACTTATTCTGGACCATTTGCACAAGGTAATCATAGGAGGCATTAGTAACACGGGAATGCAAAAGAGGCACACCCAAATACTTGTCAAGATCATCAACCCGAGTAAATCCAAAACATTGTCTAATGTGGATTTGAGCTTCTATGGGAACATTTTTAGAGAAGAAGATTGTTGTCCTAGTCATGCTAACTTTATGACTAGACACACTACAAAATCGATCAAGAACTCTCTGGATGAAATTTAGTTGTTCGACCGACACCTCCGCAAACAAAACCAAGTCATGCGCAAAAAACAAATGAGAAATACCCGAGCTATTTTTGGACATCCGAAAAGGTTTCCAATTGCCATTGTTAACTTCAACTTGGATGGTTTCGGCAAGTCTATCCATGCATAAAACAAAAATATATGGCGACAACGGATCCCCTTGACTAATACCCCTTGAGGGTTTAAAAGCTTCAATCATGGAATCATTCCAGAGTATCTGTATAGAAACAGAAGATATACAATTTAATATGAGATTACGCAAGCTATCAGGGATGCTGACGTCCTGCAAAGTATCATCAGTAAACCTCCAATCCAGTCTGTCATAAGCCTTTTCAAGGTCTATCTTAATCACCATCCACCTGCGCTTACTAGTCTTCTTTCTATATAATGGAGGACCTCCTGAGTGATGATGATATTGTCTATAATACAGCGATCAGGGACAAAGCTGGTTTGGTTATCGAAAACACTAGTTTAAAAAAGGTTTTTAAACGATTTACAATAAACTTAGTTACTGCTTTATACACCGTATAAAGGCTAATAGGACGAAACTGATGCAGCCTCTCAGGAGCAGTCACTTCAGGTAACAACACTAAAAGAGTGCAATTTATGTGCGGTGGAATGTGACATTCCAGAAAAATTTGTCGGATAGAAGCACAAACCAAGACCCCAACAACACTCCAGTTTAGTTAATAAAATATAACATGGAACCTATCAACACCCGACGCTTTAGTAGCATCCATATCAAAAATTGCATTCTGAAATTCCTCATTAATAACCATCCTGGTGAGACTGTTGCATTCCCCATTATTCAACTGAGTAAACTTGTCTCTGAAGAATCATTTTAGACTTCATCTATTCATATAATATAATAAATTATAAATTATTTTTTTAATAAAAATAGTAATGAAACAAGATAAATGTTGTTAAATTTATTGTCATTGTATAATTAGCACGCTCTATTTCACATTTCGTTATGTTTAGTTCTACTATGGATGTTTAAAAACTACCATCTTCTTAGATATATATATCCATCCTCTCTGAAGGACGGATGCATTATTTATATTAGGGAATAAATTTGAATTTAGGGAAACAAACTTAAATTTAAAATTTCAAAATGAGAGCGAAAATATATGTTTAATAGAAAATATAGAAAAATTTAAAATTTATTGTAATTTTAAAATTTCAGTGGGACAACCGCCTCCATCCGCCCCATCGATCCATCCCTACATCCCCTCATCATTTCTATTCAATTTTGTGTATTATTTTTATCCTTTTTCAATAAGTAAATACATAACATTATTTTAAAAAATAAACATAAAAAGTATTTCTATAATTGCATAAACATAAAATATCAATCCTAAAATAATTTAGGATTGATGTTTAACTGTATTTTTATACTTTGCCCTTTTAATAGTTATATACATAAGTAAATGTCAATTTCATATAATTAACCGTAAAGTGAGACAAAAAATTACTTTAATCACTCTATAAAAAAAATACTCTAACCCCTCCTACATCACATTCACTTTTTATTATTACAAAATCATGCTCTATTAGAGTGAAGCCCAACAAAATCCATCAAGTAGTCCACCCAAATTCTAACCTCAAATCTGAAAAACTAAAAAGAACATATCAGGATGAGAAATTGGCTCAATACCCGTACTTAAGAAAAAAAATTTGGGTTTTATGGTACATAGAATTTTAATTGAGATCTACGATATTTGTTATAGTGTTTAATGAACTCGTCACGTTGACATGATGATTTATCTAAATAATATTTTTATTCAAATTTGTCACATTGAGCTGACGAATTATAATAAAATATATTTTTTATTAATTTTTATCACATCAAGTGTAAAAATGAAAAAAAAATTATTGAAATTTATAACCTCAATGTGACAAGTTCAATGCAGTGTAACAAATGCAATAGATCCCTAATTAAAAGTCAATGTGCCCAAAAACCTTAATTTTTTATTTTATTTGTGATAATAGGCCAAAACGCCCACATCAAGAAGTCATTAGTCAGCCCAATAGGCTTTGACCCACAATATAACCAGATAAAAACTTTCTTTATTAATAAGGAATAAGTACAATACAATATATGTTTATAAATATCTCTCTACCATTTAGTATTGAACGCTAACACTGTCGGCATTCTTGTTAATCGAATTCAAAATCTCAATTAATAACAACAATTTCTTTAGTTGCTTGATTCTTGCGTGTTAAACATATTTTAAAATAGGTAATTGAAGTACATCTTATTAAAAAAACTATAAAATACATCACAAATTATTCAGTTGTAATAAGAGCATAAACATGTATTGCATATGAAAAGAATAACACTCATGTTATTTGATTGATTCATTGTTACAAATAAGTCGTTTTGTCATTAAAAAAAATAAATATTAACTTTCCAGTTATAGTCAGATTATTCAACTGGTTAATTATAATAATCATATCATTAAATTTATTAATTGTTATCTTTGAGTTAAAAAGTTAAATTTACGCACAGTAATTATTGTAACAATTGAGTAATTAAATGATCTATTTGTGATTTTTTGAAATTAAATAATTATTTATAATTTTAGTAATAATTAAGTGACATGTGATGTAATTTAACCTAATATATATTAGTCGGCCATAATTTTAGTACTCAAAGATGTTTGAAAGATATTAAAAACAAGAGAAAATAACCTCACTGACCAAAAATGCCTTATAATATACGATTTTAACCAACTTTTTTTGGATTTGCCAAATGACCAACTAAATCGCAATGCGATCGATAATTCGCAACGCGATCTCCGGTATCGCAAATCAGTTTCCAGATTCGCAACGCGATTCTGACTATCGCATTGCGAATTTCCAAATTTGCGTTGCGATTTTCTGAATTCGCAATGCGAATATGTAAATCGCAATGCGAATATGACTATCGCAATGCGATTCTTATTATCGCAACGCAATTCTGACTATCGCAACGAGATTCTGACTATCGCAACGCGATTCTGACTGTCGCAACACTGAATTTCAAATTCGCAACAGGTTTTAGTTTCACAACACAAATGTTTTGGGTATATAACTACGCAGCAGAAGCAACTCATAACCTAAATTCCTAAATCACAACTCATTACATCTCCATCTATCACTCTCTCCGGCGACATCCGTTCCTATATCCAACGACATCCTTCCCCATCCGGCAACAAGTTTTAGTTTCGCAGCTCGTTTGTTTAGTAAATTAATTTACAATAATGAAATCATCTAATGTTGATCATGTTTGGATAGATTGTGTTTTGGAGGGTCATGGGAGAATGTTCATTGTGTTTTACAATATATGCATTTACCCATGAATCTTCAACTAAAACTGTCATTAAAAAAGTTAACTTATGAAACTCTAATGTTACGTGTTGCAAATAATTGAATTTAGAGTCCTTAAGTGGATTTAGGCTATCTTATCAGAGAAAATGTAAAGTTTATTTGTTAACCGACAATGAAGATGTTGAACGATTCATTGCTTAAATTAGTGTTTCGCAAGATGATGTTACATTGTAGTTGTTGAACCTAGAAGTAGTGAAGTTGGGTCAGTAGCGGGTAGTAATCAACTAAGTTTTTCAACCCCAGTTTATGGTGCTCAAAATTTAATGGTTCCACCACAATTCATCACAAAGCAAATTTTGTTTCACCACATTTCCAATACCAAACACAATCTCAAAACCCACAACCATTCCTAATCCAAATCTCAATAAACTTTCAGCACCAAATTCCAGTTTTCGTATTAACCAGTTAGACGATGATGAGCCAACAGAAAAAATTGTGAGTACTAGTCGGTATTCGAAATTTGATCTTGGTCAATACCCGGACTTTGATCTTGGTCAATACTCGGATTTTGATGATGTTTCAGAAGAAGAAACAGACCCTGGTGTAATGATTTTGATATTGGTCAATATCCGAATTTTGATGATGAAACAGCCACTGTCGAGGTAGATGTTGATGATAATGAGGAGGAAGTTACGACTGTGAATGAACATGTTGAACATCCATTATGTAATTCATATAACCCTCAAAAAGAAAAAGAAGAAGAAAAAGAAGAAGAAAAAATCCCCGAAGAAAAGTCCCCGAAGAAAATGCCACGGGAGTATAACTGGAATATGCCAGAATTACTTCAGATACCGGAAGAAGAGTTGGTAAAAATAGTAGTTGATTGTTACACAAAAATTATTCGTATCAAGAAAGATGATTGTTTTGATACAAAGGAAGACTTGAAGATAGCTTGTATACGAAATGTGTGGAAGATGGTTATCAACTAAAAGTTAACAAATCAAGCAAAGATCGTTTCGAAACAAGGTGTATGATTGACAAAAACTGTACGTGGCGTATGATTGCAAAGAGGATAAAAGATTACAAAATGTTTCAAGTTAGGACTTTTATTGATAAACATACATGTTCAAGAACCCAAGTTTTTTCTCACCATAGACAAGCAAATAAAAAGGTGTTGGGTGGTTTTCTGGTTGAGTTAATGTTTTTGAATGGCAGGGTATATCGGGGACATGAAATTATGACTGACATGAATGCTCGGTTCAAGATTAGTATCTCATATTCTCAAGCTTGGAGAGCCAAATGTTATGCCTTGGAATTGTTGAGGGGGTCGCCAGAAGCATCGTTTTCCCAACTGTCGGCTTATTGTCACAGTTTAAAGCTGAAAAATCTGGGTCGGTAACTCATATCAAAACAGATAGAGTTGGACGCTTTGAGTTGCTGTTTATCGCCATTGGTGCTGCGGTTAGTAAATCATTATAATTTTGTTGACTCATTTTGTTAGTTACATGCATTTCACATTTAAATGATTATATTCTTGTGTATATGATTTGTAGATTCGTTGGTTTTTACTTGCATGCGCCAGTTATTATAGTTGACAGAGCATATTTAAAATGTCGATAACTTGGAGTAAACTTATTAGCAGTAGCCATGGATGCTAACAATGGGATACTGTCAATAGCTTACGGTGCAAGGAAAGTGGTCATACAAGGTTGACATGTGGATCACCAGTGCCATCACAATCATCTTTTCCTCTACCAAAATATAGATCCTCATCAAAATCCAAAGCTCATATGGTGTCAAGAAAAAGGCAATCAAAATCAAAATCCCAATCACAACCGGCTTCACCTTTTGGGACTATTAACTTAGGTGATTTTTAAATGCAAACGTTGTATTATGTGTAAACTTTTAACATTTTCAGTTAGGCATGTATTAGTAACTTGAGTTTGAACATTACTATGATCTGTTCAGTTGTTATCACTTATTACACATTCATTTGAATATCGCAACGCGAATTTGACTATTATGTGTATTTTATGTGTAAACTTTTAACATTTTCAGTTAGGCATGTATTAATAACTTGAGTTTGAACATTGCTATGATATGTTCAGTTGTTATCACTTATTACACATTTATTTGAATATCGGAACACGAATTTGACTATCGCAACTCAAAAATTGCAACGCGAATTGACTATCGCAACACGAATATGACTATCGCAACGAAAAAATCGCAACGCGAATTTGACTATCGCAATGCGAATTGATTATCGCAACGGGTTTTGACTATCGCAACAAGAAAATCGCAACGCGAATTTGACCATCGCAACGCGAATTTGATTATCGCAACGGGTATTTGACTATCGCAACGAGAAAATCGCAAAGCGTATTAGACTATCGCAACGCGAATTAACTTTGCGTTGAGATTTTATCTTTCGCATTGCGATTTTGAGTTTAGCGTTGCGAATGTGTACCTCCAACAGGTCTTTTGCCTTCAATGATGCAGATTGAAATCAACAAATCAACTTTTATATTTCAATCAATTAAACAAGCACAAATAAGAATTATTACACATCAATATTAAACAAATCAACTTTTACAAATCAATTTTTATAAATCAATTAAACAAGCAAAAATGATAATAATTTATTTTCCTCATCAATTAAACAAATCAGACTTTTAAGAATCAATTAAACAATAAAAAAAAGTGTACCCCATACAGTTGTTTATGCACCCATACATCAATTTCACGCAGCTCACTTCAGGATTAACCTGCAGAAACCAAACATTTGCTCAAATAACACTTTCTACACATCTAAAACCAACAAACATCAAATTATTATTGAATTCTAGGTACTTAACAACACTTGCATTTGACTTACAAATTGTTTATGGACACTTTCATAACGCGGATGCAGGTAGGCAGCGTCTCGCATATATCGCTCTAGCCATAAAACCGAAATCACAAGCCTACTGCACCTCTATCTCTATCGGTGGGAGGTAGAAACTGTGTACTTCCTTTCGTCAAACGCTCCAAGCACATGTATACGAGACCACAATCCCCTCTAGCTTCCGGCGTTTGTTGTGGCGCGGTCTCATCTCTGATAACTGTAACATGAACTTCTTTGGCTTCTTGTTTCCAGAATAAGTCCAATATTAATCGCATCCAAGAATTTAGCCAAATGAGAGCTCCATCCCTTAATAATCTCTCAAATCAGACAATGATATGTAATTATCATGCTGTCATATACTATTATCTTTAGGGATGGGAGATGAAGCTCGACAAGAAGCCAATGAGTACGTTCTAAAACAGGGATAAACACCTGCATCTAAATGTAATAATTCAAATTGCGCACTTATTTATGAACACCTTTAAAATATTAAACATAAATACTAACCTTATCGACCTCCCACCATGCAGGATAAAGTTTAGCTTGTCCATTAGCCAACATATGATTCCTGTCGTTGATTCTTCAAGTGAACTACGTGAAAAGAGTCGGCATAATTGTATATCGCGTATTTTTTATTTTTCTTCAATTTCCTTACTATTAGAAGACGTGACACCCATGCATCAATATGTGTTTTACAAAAAAAGACATATATTAGTGAATTACATAAATTTAAAAAACAATTAATCAAAATGAAATATAGAAGAAATATAAGACTTACCCCCATCGAAATAGCCATTGTCTTCAACCCCTAATAACACACCCACCAAGACGTTCAATCAACAAATGCATATCATCGTTGAGTTTGTATATGTTAGCGTAAAACCCTTGGCTCCGCTCATGTAGATAAAAATCAACTGCGGTCTTAGCCCAAAGGGTATATCCAGAATTTTTTTCCGGTAGTGTTTCCTCTCCACTTCATCTGCCGGAATGGTATGGTCGGTAACTTATACGAAAGCCAACAGTCATCCATCATGTCCGGCACGTGAGGGGGTTTCTCAATAATTCGATATATTACGCCGTGTGAATCGGGCTCTAGAATGTTGGGAGGGACCTCTTCAACGATTACAGTGGCCTCTTGAACGGTGGGAGGGGACTCTGAGGGATGATAGGGGCCTCTTGAACGATGACAGGTGAGTCGGGCTTTTTCTTATGGATTCTTTGCACTATTGGGGTGAATGGAGACTTAATGGCACGTGCACGCCGTCTGATGTGTGAACTTAGTCTTGCAAGAAAAATCCGAGTAGAGCATCCACCTTAGCAGGCCGCTAAAAATAAATACATAAATCAGTAAATAAACAGCATAATATTAAACAGTGAAAACAAAGACAAATATATTTCAAACTTGCACGGTATTCACCCAAGTCATTATTCTATCATTGTTCACAAAATGCATCAGATAACATTCCAGAAGTAATCACTTATATAAACATTTAAAATGACAACATATAGGTTTAGTGCAGGTTCAATGACAACATAAAGAGAAGTAGTTATTCTTGAAACTTAAATTTTCACACTGTGAAGTAGTATTTGTCTTTGTCTTTGGTGAAGTAATGCAATTCATTCAAGTTTCAATTTTCAGAAGAAGAATAGAATCTAAAACTAAAATCACAACACGAATGACTATTGCAACGCGAAAATGACTATCGCAACGTGAATTTGACTATCGCAACGAGAGAATCGCAAGAATAAATCTGAAACTTAAAATCACAACACGAATGACTATCGCAACGCGAAAATGACTATCGCAACACAAATTTGACTATCGGAACGAGAGAATCGCAATGCGATTTCCATTCACATTGCGATTCTTTCGTTGCGATAGTCAAATTCGCATTGCGATAGTCATTTTCGCGTTGCGATAGTCATTTTCGCGTTGCGAAAGAAACTATTCTTCTTCTGCAAATTGAAACTTGAATGGATTACATACTTCAACCAAAAGACAACAAAAAAACAAATACTAACTTCACAGGGTTAAAGAATAAACAGTTAGCAGTATTGGCAGCAACCGAATGAATTACTAAGCAATTCATTCAAGTTTCAATTTGCAGAAGAAGAATAGTTTACTTTGCAACGCGAAAATGACTATCGCAACGCGAAAATGACTATCACAACGCGAAATGACTATCACAACGCGAATTTGACTATCGCAACGAGAGAATCGCAATGCGATTTTTATTTCGCATTGCGATTCTTTCGTTGCGATAGTCAAATTCGCGTTGCGATAGTCATTTTCGCGTTGCGATGGTCATTTTGCGTTGCAAAAGTAAATATTCTTCTTCTGCAAATTGAAACTTGAATGGATTGCATTACTTCAACCAAAAGACAACCAAAACAAATATAACTTCACAGGATTA